>NW_021145628.1:49219-75000 GCF_002837175.3 Physeter macrocephalus
GAGCCCTGGGCCGGGAAGATCCCACATGCCGCGGAGCAACTAAGCCCGTGCGCCACAACTACTGAGCCCACGCGCCACAACTACTGAAGCCCACGTGCCTACAGCCTGTGCTCCGCGGCAAGAGAAGCCACCGCAATGAGAAGCCCACGCACCCCAGTAAAGAGTAGCCCCCGCTCGCCGCAACTAGAGAAAGCCTGCGCGCAGTAACAAGGACCCAACGCAGCCAAAAATAAATAAATTTATTTAAAAAAAAAAGAAAGGGGGTGGGGAGGGCAGAGGACGATGGGAATCTGGGTGGCAAGTCAGCACCCTGCAAGGAGCACCCATAAGATGCTCCTGCCGAATCTGAGCTGTGACCAGCTACGGGGCTGCCCCGGGACCTCACTGGGGACAAGGGTCCTGGTGCCCATCTGTGAGCTCGGCGGGCACAGGCCCTGCCTCTGCGCTGCTCAGAGCCCAGCTCAGCATCTTCCTTGGAGGCAAATCCCAGAGGTACCCCCAGCCAAACCCAGCAGGAGATGGGCTTCTGGTGCGTCCTCTGACCTTGCTCCTCCTTCACTGTTCTCCACCCTCTTGTAATTAACTTAAAACTATGCAATTAAAGGTTTGGTTCATTACAGTGGGCAGGTGAACAAAACAGACGTGGTGACACCTTCAGGAGCTCACAGACTGGGATAAGGTGAACATGGGACAGATGAACAATGATGGTCCAACCTGGCGAGAGCTAGGATGGGGAACAGGCTGCTAGGCGAGCACAGAGCAGGAGTACCCGCCCTAACGTGGAGGGATCAGGGAAGACTTCCTGGAGGAGGTGGCCTCCTGGAGGTAAAGTTCCTCAGGTTCGGCTGAGGGAGAGAACATTCCCGGCAGAGAGCCACAGGTGACTGTGGAGCCAACCAGCCTGGGTCGGAATCCCAGGCCCTCTGCCCACCCACAGGCTGTGACTTCTTTGGGCCTCCGTTTCCCTGTCTTTAAGATGGAGAAGCAACGGGGGAGAGGGGGGTAGTGGGGAAGGAGTGCAGTGTCATCCGCCTGGTGCAATGAGGCTCAGTGAGGACCAGCCCTGTGAGGGAGGAGGGAGGCCCAGTCCCCGCTGACCTTTGGAGTGTCCACTGAAGGTCCCAAGGCCCAGCTCTGAGTGTCAGACGCTTCCCCGTGTCGCGCAGTCTCCTGGCCTTGGTCCTTCCGGGACCGTTTGCCGGTGGGAAGGGCTAGGTAAGCCCCTGGCACCCTTGCCAGAGGCTGGGAGATGGCCCAGTGCCCGCCGGCCTCACTCCAGCAGGTGGCGCTGTTGCCCGTCGGACCGAGGCCCGGGGCTCCCTCCCTGCGGACCAGACCAAGAGCCGGCGGGGTCGCGCCTGTCTTCATCTGCAAAGTGGGGAGAGCATCCTTTGTCGTCCCCCCCTACAGATAAGAAGGAGCTGAAAATTCAAGCCCATTTTCAAGTGCTTCGTTTCTAATTATCCTGGGACCATGGAATTTGGAGTTGAGAAGAGTCTTCGAGATCTCACAGATGGAACAAACGGCCTGGCATTCCTTGACCTTTGCACGTGCCCCCCATCCGGGGCTGAGGTGCCTTCAGCTGGCTTTGGTTTCACCTTCAGAGGGATCCTCCCTCTACTCTTAGTGAGAAGGTCGGGTCCCAGAGAGGCTGAGAAACTCACACCAGGGCCCACAGCCAGTGACTAGGAGGCAGGGCTGGAAGTCTGACCCCACCAGCCCAAGCCCGATGCTCTCGACCACACAGTCTGCAGCCCCGAGACCCTGGGAGGGCCTGGAGACCCCAGCTCCATGCCCTGCAGCCCTCTCCTGTAGTAAGGACCTTGACGATCCATCTTCATCCTCCATTCAACCACCCCCACCTGTGAGACTCCGGGGCTACAGCACTGAACACGGCACACGGGGCCCCTGCTCTCATGGGGCCCGAGTCTGTGGGTCACTTCAGAGGAGACTGCTGGAGTACCTGAGCAGGCGGTGCCATTTAAATCAGGTGGTCAGAGATGGGGCCATCAGGCCAAGACCTGGGGGAGAGATGGCAGGTGCAAAGGCCCTGGGGCAGAGACCAGCCTGACTTGCTCTGGGAGGGAAGGGAGGCAGGGGAGAGGGTCTGCAAAGAGGCTGAGCTGATGAGCAGGGCTGGTGTGGTGAGCTGCACACAAACCAAGTTCGTACAAGAGACCAGGCATCGGCAAGTGTAATCTTCTACCTCAGCGCTGGCCAGTGGACACTGTTCTCTCCATTTTTGTAGATAAGAGGCATGAGCTTCTGGGACTTCCCTGGTGGTCCGGTGGGTAAGACTCCACGCTCCCAATGCAGGGGGCCTGGGTTTGATCCCTGGTTGGGGAACTAGATCCCACATGCATGCCGCAACGAAGATCACGCACGCCGCAACTAAGACCCGGCACAGCCAAAATAAATAAATATTAAAAAAAATTTTAACATAAATAAAAAAAGAGGCATGAGCTTCTGAGAAATTCATTCTCCCAAGGCCTCGCAGCTAGAAAATCATGGCCTAGGATGGGCGGCCTTTCTCTCCCCGTGATGTGCTGTCTCAGAGCCTCTGCTCCCCTCGTTCCCCTGAACTTTGCAGAGTTTAACTGCCCATCCCTTGCACAGACTCCCCTCAGGCCTCAAGTCCCCCCCACCACAGTTCCTTCCTAAAGCTCTGAGCTTTCCGCTCTCCTTTCCCCCAGACTCCTCCCTCTCCCCCCGCACACAGTGTTGATTACAGCTGCCCTGTAATCAACAGCTGGTGCCCAGCACCCTGCCCTGGGTCCTGTCACTGCCCCCTCCTGGCTGAGTTCCCTGCCCAGCCCACCATCCACTCTCACTGTTCTGATTGGCTCAGATTCCCCAGGGTTCACACCCAAAGTGGGTCACAAAAGTTTGAAGTGGATTCTTAGGAACCAAGCTTACAGGAGATCATGGACAGGTTAGCCTGAGGTTTGGAACCAGGGCTGCAAATACCCTGGGGGAGATCCTTCCACTGAGAAAACTCAGGGGGAACAGTCATCATGCAGTGGGGGGTCTGCAGGCTCAGACCCCAGCTTGATGAGTGTAGTGGAGGGGCTGTTGAAGCCGTGTTACCTCGGATAGATTTGGGGTCAGAGACAGGATCTCTCAGGAGGGTCGAACAATCAAGGAGACAGGGTGAGGAGGCAGAGAGGACACTTCAGGCCCTGGGTCTGACGGCCACAGAGCCTGGCACCGGAGGCAAAGGTGAATGAGCTGATTTCATCAGGAATCAGTGAGACTTGGGCACAAATAGTTCTACTCCCACCACAGGTGAGAAGTGCCCCCTGGTGTCGGGGGGTAGGAGGTCTCCCATTTCCATACGGCACACAGAGCGGCCCTTACACAGCTAGGGGTAAGCGGGACAGTGCATTCCGGTCTGGTGAGACACAGCCATGAAGGTGTGCGCCCCCTTCCTTCACTTGCAGACGTTAAGAAGTGGAGCTGGACAGAACGCACCTGCACACCTGCTGTAAACAGGTGTGAATGAATCCCCTGGGAGACACGGGTTTATGGCAGGCAGAGGTTCTGACGTTTTGGGGGTTTTGCTGGTACTCTGGCCTGGTGAGGCCTTGGGAAGCTCAGGTTACAGGTGGGAAGGAAAGATCGCAGAGCCAGACAAAACCCATCCCGTGTCACTTAGCCACACGGTGACCAGCACTGCCACTTTAACCACGCAGCTGCTACTCTTCCTGTGACTGGGTCTCCTTGCCTAGGGCAGTGCACCTGCTCTGGGCCAGCATTCTACCCCCAGGCACGGGCCGAGGGGCTTGGAGTTCAGCCAGCTCTCCTGGCCCAATGCCTCGGGTCTGGAAAAGTGACATTACGTGTGATGCAGCCAGACTCCAGGCTCAAGAAGGACGTACCTTTACCAGGAATCGATGAGAATTGTGAGTGTCCATGCTTTGCAGACCGCGAGCACCCCCACGCTCAGATTTTGGTCTCTAAAACCAGTCTCTACTCAAAGGAACCAGGGCTCCTTGGAGAAGCTGATTCCAGGTCTAGGGGCAGAGAATGTACAAAGTGATCATGGGGCATCTTGTGCCACAAAGCAAGGAAGCTTTCCAAGACTAAGGGAGTCGTGTCAAAAGGACACAGGAACCAGCTCAAAGAGGGTACCCCTGGCCAAAGCTGTGACCATTTGATCATCAGAAAGAATAATGATTGAAACACACTGGATATATAAAAACCCATGAGTCCATGATAATCAACAAAGAAAAAGCAAAGACAAAACAAACCAATAAAACCTTCCTTGCCTTTCTTGGAAATGATTACACTTACTCCTTCATTTGAAAACAAGATATAAAGAGAACAAATCAAGTGTCAACGCGCCACTCAAGTAGGAACTGTATTTAATGACAACAGAATGGCCCAGTTGATGAGGCAAATTCTTCTTTCAGAAGAACGTCAGTGCTCGCTTTGGCAGCACATATACTAAAACTGGAACGATACAGAGAAGATTAGCATGGCCCCTGCGCAAGGATGACACGCAAATTCGTGAAGCGTTCCATATTTTTGGGAATAAAACATAGACCTACTAGAGCATGGACTTGAGGACATGGGGAGGGGGAAGGGTAAGCTGTGACGAAGTGAGAGACCTACTAGAGCATGGACTTGAGGACATGGGGAGGGGGAAGGGTAAGCTGTGACGAAGTGAGAGACCTACTAGAGCATGGACTTGAGGACATGGGGAGGGGGAAGGGTAAGCTGTGACATTCACTTTGCTGTAAAGGAGAAACTAACACACTATTGTAAAACAGTTATACTCCAATAAAGATGTTAAAAAAAAAAAAAAGAAGAAGAAGAACGTCAAGCAAGAAACGTAGAAGGCGTGATCAACTAGAAAATCCCCATTTCGTAACTGTGAATGACGACTGATTCAAGCAGGGTCAGCAGCAGGTGCTGGTGACAGACTGGCAGGGAACTACATGTTCTCCCTGTGCCACAGTGTCCCCACGGGTTACCCGATGGCCCCCAAGAGGGGAGCCGTGGCTTTAAGAATGGAGAGGGCCAGCTCTCACCCCCAAGCCCAGGGACCAACCTTAGAATCCCCGAGGGGGTGTCACCACTGGCCACGATGTGCGTCCTGATGTGACGCCTCACCTACAAGACGTCCCCGCCAAACACCTAACCTGCTCGCGCCTCGTTCAGATCTGACGCCCGTGTCATAGCCAATGTGGGGTGACAAAGCGAGTAACGGTAAGAGGAAGCAGACAGATCCTGAAGGTCGGACACCCTGCAAATCGCCCGGCCCGGTCTCTTCCACAGTCAGTGTCATAAAAACAAAAGGGGAAGCGGGTCTGCTTCTAGGTTACGAGGGACATATGAGACTTAACAACCCAGCACAAGGCACCATCCTTGATCACATCTTGATTGAACAAGTCAGCTCGGAGAGACATTTGGGAGATAACTGGACAGATTTGAACATGGACCAGGCACTCGGAGACATTAAGGAATTATTGTTAATTTTGTTAGCTGTGATAATGGCATTTTTGTTTTGCTTGGTTTTGTTTTTTGGCTGCGCCATGTGGCATGCGGGATCTTAGTTCCCCGACCAGGGATCGAACCCGCGCCCCTTGCAGTGGAAGTGTGGAGTCTTAACCACTGGACCGCCAGGGAAGTCCAATAATGGCATTGTTGAAATAGGAAATTTCCTTTTTTTTGGCCATGTTGCACGACTTGTGGGATTTTGGCTGCCCGACCAGGGACTGAACCCAGGCCCCGGCAGTGAAAGCACCAAGTCCTAACTACTGGATCTCCAGGGCATTCCCGAAAATGTCATTTTTTGAAGATACGTGTACTCAAATACTAAGGGCGGAAATGTCACAAAGATGGCAACTTACTTTAAAATAATTTTGGAAAAACCAGATGAAGCAAATATAGCAAAATGTTAGCAACTGCTAAATCTAGAGGATGGATGCATAGGCGTTTGTAATGCTACTCTCTGTACTTTTCCATGTGTTTGAAATTTCTCATAATAGTTTTTTTTAAACTTTCAATAAAGATCAAGTACAGGTCACACGGGGGACGTGGGCGTTGTATAGCACACAATTATAGTGGCAACAATAAAGAGCAGTCGATGGCCCTGACGTACAGGGAGTGGCCGTCGTGGAAATCCCACGGGGGTGCTTGGGAGGTGGGGACGGGTGCCAGAGGACGAAAGCCCTGGGGGCCCCGGGGGCACCTTCTCCGGGGCTCAGCACCCGGTCCATGGCTCACACACCCCACAGCCAGAGTGGAGATGGAGGAATTGTATGACTTGTCACAAACCTCCACCTGAGACCTCCGCTCCCGACCGATCCCAGCACCCGCTGAGGCTTCTGGCCAGTTCAAGGTGTTCCTTGAGCCACAGGCCCCCGCAGGCCAGTCTGCGCCCTGCCTGGGGGATTCCGGTCACCCCTGACTCACCTCCAGTTTCATCGTCCCATTGGGAGGATTTGCTTTGTTTCCGGACGGGAGCTGCCTGTGTGAGGCTGGCAGGATTGTCTGGTGACGTGCGCTGCAGGCTCCCCGTGAGCCACTTTCACGGAAGAGGTGCTATTTACCCTCTCGTTTCCAGGGGGCTGGGGGTGTGGGAGCCTCGCCAGGAAAAGCATTGAGAAACTGCGGTCTCTGAGAAAGGTCACTGGTCCCTGCGGCAAATGCAGCGGCCCGGCTGGTCCGTGGGGCCCCCAGGTCACTGCCCTGGAGTGTGCATAGCCGTCCTCGGCCACAGACGGAGGCACAGCGAGCTGTCCCCAAGGCAGCCAGCCCGGGAGCCAGACCTGAGGACGGGAGTGTCGTGGCACACGCGCCAGCAGCCCTGGCTCAGCTCGGGGGCCGTGCATCTACCCGGGATTCTCCCGAAGGCTCAGCCACCTGGGGAGTGGGCGAGTCTGGAGTTGGCCCTTTGGAAAGGCCCAAGGCATAATGTGACACCCCAAATCAAGGGGAAGGTCTCCAGGAAGGAGCGCTGCTCTATGGGGTCAGGTTTGCTGACATTTAAGAACTAACGTAATCCAGCTATAGGTATTGGAGAATGCACACTTCTACCATGTTATTACGTTCATTAGCTTGTCTCTCACGTTTCAGGGGACCCTCTGGTTGGTCTGAGTCCTTCGCCTGGAGGAGCCTTGGCTGCTGGACCCTGAGGGGCTGTGTGGCCGTGTTCCCAGGACCACAGCCGCAGAAGCAGCCGGCGGCCCTCGCTGGCGTGCACAGCCTGGTGAAGGGCCTCACCCTGTGTTCTGCTCCCCTACTTCTGTCTTCCCTCTGAGACCAAGCAGGCCTCCTCCGGCTGTGAAAGCTGGAGGGAAGGAACAGCAGAGCAGACAGCCTGTGACAACACCCAGCTGGGCTGAGCTGAGCTGGAGCCTGGAATGGCTCTGGGGGCCTTGCTGCAGCTGAGACCCTGCAAGTTTCACACTAGCTCTGATCACATCTGAGGAAGGAACCGAACCCTGAGTGTGACCGCAAGGTCCTCAGGTCACCCTGAATCATCGTCATCGTGGGCTTCCTCCAGTGGCGAATATTTATGAAAGACTTGCTGTGTATGTGCCAGGCTCGAGGCTAAGCACACCATGCACATGAGCTCATTCCACCCGCAGAATAACCCTCTTGAGATTTAAAGAGGTCCCATAGCTTCCCCAATGCCGGACAGGTAGCCGGTGGCAGAGCTGAGGCCTGCAGTCCCCGAGCCCTCGCCGGCTCCCTGACACCCGGGCTCGCGTGTCTCGGTCTGCAGACGTCCAGCCTGCAGGCATGAGACAGGACACACGCAGACCCCAGGGCTGTGGGACGTGCCTGGATGAAGATAAGAAACCCCCATCTGGCTCTGACCGAGGCCGTCCCAAGGGAGTCGGGAGAACAGGCTGAAAACAGGAGCGACGTTCTGCTCATCTGGGGCAACTTCCCTCTGATGAGCACGACGTGTGCCGGAGCCGCTGACCCCGTCCGGATGACAACGTCAAATGCGTGACTGGACTCAGCACCCTGTTCCAGGACAGACTGACTCAGGCCTTACGGTATGTCTGACCCCCACATCACACGCACACACTTCCATCGCTGCCCCCAAAATAACTGTATTCGTGATTTAAGGAAATTCCCCACCGTGTCTAGTTTCATTTATTAAAACAGAAAATCAGGAAGTAACCACAAGGGGAATCTGGCATTACTAAAGGATTCTTGCTGGGGGCTCCTTTCTACACCCTTTTCCCAGGGCACATCTTCAAATCTGATCTGACCGACCGGGAAGGTGTTCACTGCGGAGCCTGCAGTTACGTCTGGACCTTGGAGTCTGCGGTGACTAGTCGCTGACGATGATGAGGACGAAGACGGTCCGTGAGGCTAAGCACAACAGCTGGAACAAACCCGGGCATTGTCCGGAGGCGAGCGCGTTACTCTCTGGTCCAGATGTCCCGGCCCGGATCCGCAAGGCTGTGTTCTCCGTGCAGGATCAGGCAGGGGAGAGTCCATGTTGGGGCCTGGAATTCAAACTCCCTTGGCTCTTGGTCCAGCCAAGGGGACTAATTTCTGCCCGTCCCAAGTGTCTGCAGTCTCAGTTGACTGCCGTGGGAGAACTGGACCTTGCAGGAGTCCGAGTTGCACCCTTCATTAAAACCACGCTCCTCACACCGGCTGCTGCACTTGCAATGGGCAGAGCACCAATCTGGGGGCCCAGGCCCAGAAGCCAAGCTTCTGGCGAAGCCAAGCTCCGCCTCCATGGACTCGCTGTGTTACTTTGGGCAACTGTCTTAACCTCTCTGGACCTCAGTTTCTTCCTCCCACTCATGAGAGTGTTGGATTAGAACAGCAACTGGGGATGGTTTCTCCCCCACGGGGGGACAGTGCACAATGTATGGAGACATCATTGGCTGTCACAACTGGGGGGTGCTGCTGGCACCTGGAGGGTAGAGGCCAGGGATGCTGCCAAACCCTAGAGTGCACAGACAGCCCCCTCTGCAAAGGATGATCCCGCCCAGGATGTCAGTGGGGCCGAAGTTGATGCCATTTGTCAGGATGACGGGGCAGGGCCAGGGTCGTAGCCAGCCCTGGCCGGGAAGGACTCGCCCGGGGAGGCGGAGAAGGCTCACTGCCCAGTTCTCCCCCCCCACCCACCCCGTCCTTGAGGGTTTCCAGGGAATCTGGTGACATTCCAATGGGATTCCCTCCAGCTCTGGGAGTAGCAGAGAAGATGTGAGGAGCTGGCAGCTGAGCCTGGAGCTCGTGGCAGTGAACCCTGGGAACTCGGGGTCAAACTGTCACATTCGGGGCTCAGAGTACAGGGTGACCGAGGCCTGGGCCTGCCCTCTCTCCTCCATCCTGCCTTCGTTTGTTCATTTCCTAATAGCTTCAGAGACAGGTAGGTACCCCTTTAACCTGATAGATGTCCCCTGCCTATTTCCAGAGGCAGTGGAACCAATATTCTTTATGTTGGTTAATAAAAACCCATGTGCCTCTTTCAGATCTGTATTGGCAATCAGACCCTGCCCAGGAAACAGCCAGCTGCTCCAGAAGCCCAAAACTGACCTCTAACAAGTGACCCACAGCAGAGTAGAGCCAAGGTTTCGGGGCAAAGCCTTCCCCACTTGTCTCTAGTTTGCATTTTCTCTTCAGCTTTCTCTTGTAATTTTTCCAAACCAAACAGCGTCCTGGGAAGCATACTGAAGTGTTTTCAAATGAGGCAAGGGACCTCCCCGGCGGTCCAGTGGGTAAGACTCCGTGCTCCCAATGCAGGGGGCCCGGGGTTCAATCGCTGGTCGGGGACCTAGAGCCCACATGTCACAACTAAGACCTGGCGCAGCCAAAATAAATAAATAAATATTTTTTTTTAAAAAGACCACTTGATTTAAATAAATAAATAAAATGAGGCAATAAAAGAAATCACTTGTCCTCGGACAACAGCCGGTTAGTTATCTGGCCGCATGTTTCTGGGACTCAGCGCTGACGCGGGGATGCTGCCAGCTTTGTGTCCACGTGAGGGTGATCACGACTGTGGCCGCTGGGTATGGAAAGTGTCCACGGTCAACACCTGAGCCGACTGGCATTAGCACTGCGATTTTTCAACCCTTAAAACTGTCTGTCCACAAGCAGCTGCCCAGCTGGCCCTGGCCCTCCCTGGGGACCTGCTACTGTCGGCCTCTTTCTCCCCGCCCTTCCTACCCCCCACTCAGCACCAGTCCCTAAAGGATTTCTCATGAGGGTCTCAAGGAGCTGGAAATGAGTTTGGCCCTGCAGCGGCTGAATCTAGAGAGTCACTGAAGATGAATCAAAAGTCACGACATAGAAACCAACATCTGATGCATCAGAGATTTAAATGTGAAAAAATAAAGCCAGGAGAGCACCGTAAGGATGTAGTGTAGGAGATTTTTTTTTTTTTTTTTTTTTTTTGCTGTGCCACACAGCTTGTGGGATCTGTTACTCGACCAGGGATTGAACCCGGGCCACTGCAGTGAAAGCTCGGAATCCTAATCACTAGGCCACCAGGGAACTCCCCAAGAATGTAGGAGAATTTAGCGTGGGGAACTCCTTTCTAAGCAAGATGTAAAACCCAGAAGCTACTAAGGAAGAGATAATAGAGTTGATCTCATAAAGATTAAAATTTTCTGTTCAAAAATAAACAAAACAAAACAAAAAAGCCAAGGCCAAAGGACAGAAAAGACAACTGCTCCCACCTCATTCAGAGCTTAAGCCAAAAAGCTGGCGGCCTCGCAGGACCCATATAGCCTTTGGGGACCTAGCCTCCCCTCCCCCCCGACTCTGACCTCATCCCTGTATTTGTCAGGACAAGCTCCTTTCTGCAGTGGTGACAGATAAACCCTGACGTCACAGAGGCGTAATGCAGTATGAATTTACCCCCACTCACGCCAAGTCCAGTGAGAGGCAGGCAGCAGCCACTCCAGGCGGTGACTCGGGGATCCAGTCCATCCTGGGCACGGGGCCATCACTGTTTGAGCTTGTCCACAGGCAGCTCATCTCCTCGGTACCAGGTCCCCGTCCCTAACAGCCAAGTCCTGCGGTGCCAAAATCAAAGTGCAGGTGAGGGAGAAACTAGCAGCAGGTGCCTGTCCACAGACTCACACCTGTCCTCACTCTCTTTCCCGTGCAGAACTCCGACTTGCCCTATTTCGCTTCCAAACACAAAGGGTCTCCTACTTGCTTGTCTGTGGGTCGGCAGAGAGCGGTTCTGAAATAGGTAATCAGGTCCCAGGAAGCTGAGCACCACCCTCCACATACACCCACCCACCGACCACCAGGGACCCTTCCCCTCCTCCAGGCTTCTCCTACGTGGTCTGTGGGGCACGGATCCTCCAGAGACCTCTGCAGGGTCAACACAGACCCAACGTGCGCACATACACACACGCATGCACAACACATGCCAATGCCTGGGGGCGACATCCCCTCCGGGAAGAGCTGCAGGGACAGGGCCGCCCGGCAGGGCTCAGGGTATACCTGTCAGCGGGTGGCTTCGGACAGGACTTCTGGAAACCTGGCAGGTGCCTCCCCTCGCCCTCTGGGCTGCCCTGCCACTGGGCCGGCGCCGTCTTCCTCACCAGGCCCGGGAGGCCGGCACCCAGGGCCCAGGATTCTTCCCGGGGCCCCCGAACGTGTCTTAACTTCTCTTAAAATCAGAAGGAAACATAAGCACAGCCGTCCCTTGGTTTCTGGGGGGAGTGGCTCCAGGCGCCCCCGTGGCGCCCAGACCCCGCGGTTGCGTGAGTCCTTCACCCAGAATTCCCCCCGCGGCTGCGGATTTCGCATCCGCAGATTCGCTCCAAGCAGCCACGGTCAGTTGAATCCGAGGATGCGAAACCCGCGGCCACGGAGGGCCGACTGTGTCCCAGGGCTGAGTGTATAATGAGTCCAGACTGGATTACGTGCATCTTTATGTCTCCAGACAGAAACGTCCTCAGCCACCTTGTCGAATAGAGGAAGGCAAACGTGCCCGGCCCGTGGGGTCAGAATAGCGCCCTGACTGCGAGGCCGGAACGATGAGAACTCCACTCTTCACTGCACAGATATTTCGGGATGTCTGCCCTGTGGCAGGCACTGTCCTAAGCCCCGGCAGGGCCAGAGCCATGGGCCGGGCGAGCCCCCGCCCCTTGAGCGTGGGAGCCCCGTCTCCGCCCACCCCGCCCCGACGCCTCGTGCTGAGCGCCCCACACGAGCGAGCGCGGGGAGTGAGGCCAGCAGGGGGCCAGCGTGAGGGCAGAGAGAAGGTGCCGGAAGGCCTGGGAGCAGCTCTCCCGGGCAGCCGCCTACCCCCCGCAGCCCCTGGCTCCAGCAGCAAGCCGTCTGTCCTCCGGTTCTCCCGGCCGCCTGGGCAGAGGGGCATTTAATCATCCCCTGTGATCGTCTCACTTCCTCCCCTGAAGAGGGAAGAAAGGGCGCCACAACGCTTTCTTACTGTTTGCCCTTTCTGATCTCCCCTGTGGTGGCTTGCCTTCCGTTGATGCCGAGCTCGTTCTTCTCCCAGAGGACCCTCCCGCGTGGGCACGGCGGGGACGGGCAGGCCCTGGTGTCTCCTCGGACCTGGGCCTGACTGTGCTCCCAAGTCCTTGGTGCGCCCCGGCTGTACCGCAGCCCCCGCGTTCGCAGAGCGCTTCCAAGTGTGTGACATGCTCTGGTAGCGCTTGCTTGTTGTGTCTTGACAAAGACCCGAGGGGATAACCTGCTTCTTCCCACTTTATGATCAGCGGCAGCGACAGCGAGATGGAAGGGACGCGGGAGCTCTCCCGGCTCAGCCTTCACGGTGGGTGAGTGAGAATCGGGGCTGAGGAGGTGGACCCACGGCCACCTGCTCGGGGAACACCCCCCCCCCACCCCTCTGGGCTGCACCTTCTCAAGCTATAAGAGCTGGAACCAGATCAGGCTAAGCTCCTTGCCCAGCTCTGAGACTGGAATTTTTTTTCTTTTTTTTTTTTTTAGAAAATTTAATGGCTGCTTCCTGTTTTTAAAATTTTTTTTTATTTATTTTGGCTACATCGGGTCTTAGTTGCAGCATGCGGAATCTTCACTGCAGCGTGCGGGCTCTTCGTTGTGATGCGCGGGCTTCTCTCTAGTTGTGGCGCACCAGCTTAACTGCCCTGCAGCATGTGGGAGCTTAGTTCCCCAACCAGGGATCGAACCCACATCCCCTGCATTGGAAGGGGGATTATTAACCACTGGACCACTAGGGAAGTCCCCAGCCTGGAATTTTATTCTACATAAAATAAAGAAGGATAAGCCTATTGATGGAAGAAACCCAAACCAAAACACACACACACACACACAGACACACACAGACACAGACACACACACACACAACCCAACGAGAGATGATTCCAGATTAACCAGTTTTGGGTAAATGTCAAAGGCTTTGCAATGCCAGGACTTTGGAGCAAACTTCCTGTAATTGGTCAAGGTTCCACAGAGAAACAGACCCAATAGGATGCATATATACAGAAAGAGGCTTATTATAAGGAATTGGCTCACGTGACGATGGAGGATGCCAAGTCCCAAGACCTGTAGTGGGCAAGCTGGAGACCCAGGAGAGCTGATGGCATAACTCCCTCCCATCTGGAGGCCGGCAGGCCTGAGACCCAGGAAGAGCCAGTGCTCCAGTCCAAAGGAGAGAAAAGCCAGTATCCCATATCATGGCCATTGGGCAGGAGGAAGCCTCTCCTACCTGGGGGAGGGTCAACCTTTTTGTTCTATTCAGGCCTTCAACTGACTGCATGAGGCCCACCCACATTAGGGAGGGCAATCTGCTTTACCCAGTCTACTGAGTAAATGTTACTCTCATTGAAAAATACCCACACAGGGACTTCCCTGGTGGCGCAGTGGTTGAGAATCCGCCCACCAATGCAGGGGACATGGGTTCAAGCCCCGGTCCGGGAAGATCCCACATGTCGCGGAGCAGCTAAGCCCGTGCACCACCACTACTGAGCCTGTGCTCTAGAGCCAGCGAGCCACAACGACTGAGCCCACGGGCCACAACTACTGAGCCCACGAGCCACAACCACTGAAGCCTGCACACCTAGAGCCCGTGCTCCACAACAAGAGAAGCCACCACGGTGAGAAGCCTGTGCACCGCAACAAAGAGTAGCCCCTGCTCGCCGCAACTAGAGAAAGCCCACGTGCAGCAACGAAGACCCAATGCAGCCAAAAATAAATTTATTTTAAAAAAACACACAAAAAACAAAACACCCTCACAGACACACTCAGAACCTTAGTTTGACCAAATATCTGGCCCATGGCCCAACCAAATTGCCACACAAAATTAACCATCACACCCCTCCCAAGGTAAGATTGCGGTAGACATGTGGGCTGGAGACTTTGCTCCCATGGCTCGGACTCCAGCGGCAGAGCTGAAAGGAGCAATGACACGCTCATCGCCCCAGCTCGGCGACCGGGATGCGCATCTCCCATGCGGCCACAAGGTGGCGCCCGCGGAGGCAATTCCCTGGACGGAGCCGTGACCACCTGCAGCCGGCTGGAAAGGGGCTCTACCTGGGGGCTGAGGTTGGGTTTCACTATCTGGCTGTAGCCCCAGGGACTCAGATCTAGAGTGTAGACCAGCCTTGCAAAAGGGAAGGAGAAGGACTTGGCAGGCAGACAATTCCATGGAAATCTGTAAGGCTCTACAGGTGGAGCTGAGAGGGTCCTCCTTTCTGCAGCCAGCCGGGAAGATCCCACATGTCGCGGAGCAGCTAAGCCCGTGCACCACCACTACTGAGCCTGTGCTCTAGAGCCAGCGAGCCACAACGACTGAGCCCACGGGCCACAACTACTGAGCCCACGAGCCACAACCACTGAAGCCTGCACACCTAGAGCCCGTGCTCCACAACAAGAGAAGCCACCACGGTGAGAAGCCTGTGCACCGCAACAAAGAGTAGCCCCTGCTCGCCGCAACTAGAGAAAGCCCACGTGCAGCAACGAAGACCCAATGCAGCCAAAAATAAATTTATTTTAAAAAAACACACAAAAAACAAAACACCCTCACAGACACACTCAGAACCTTAGTTTGACCAAATATCTGGCCCATGGCCCAACCAAATTGCCACACAAAATTAACCATCACACCCCTCCCAAGGTAAGATTGCGGTAGACATGTGGGCTGGAGACTTTGCTCCCATGGCTCGGACTCCAGCGGCAGAGCTGAAAGGAGCAATGACACGCTCATCGCCCCAGCTCGGCGACCGGGATGCGCATCTCCCATGCGGCCACAAGGTGGCGCCCGCGGAGGCAATTCCCTGGACGGAGCCGTGACCACCTGCAGCCGGCTGGAAAGGGGCTCTACCTGGGGGCTGAGGTTGGGTTTCACTATCTGGCTGTAGCCCCAGGGACTCAGATCTAGAGTGTAGACCAGCCTTGCAAAAGGGAAGGAGAAGGACTTGGCAGGCAGACAATTCCATGGAAATCTGTAAGGCTCTACAGGTGGAGCTGAGAGGGTCCTCCTTTCTGCAGCCAGGCACTTGCCCCTCTTTGGTTCCCAGAAATAGCCCAGAAACCCTCTGTGCTTGTGTCTCACTTTGACACAGAGTGGTTTGGGGCTGGTGCACAGAGGCTCAGTAATTTGAATCTCCCAGGGCTCGTAGTTGGCTCTCTGTCGCTGTCAAACTGGGTCCTGGTGACTGACCGAGCTCTTAAACCCAAAGGCAAGGTCAGAGTGGGAAACAGTCTAGTTGCTTCTATTTGAAGGAAGAGAAAGGACGGGTCACGGGCAGCACATGGGAAGGGGCAGAGCTTTAAAGGGACTGGCCTCAGATTTTCTGCTGGAGAACTGCAGGAGCCTTGCTGTCACTTGTCACCAGCTGGGTAACTCTGCTTTGCTGTCCTGGGCACAGACACAACAAACGCAGGATCGAACACTAGCTACTGCAGGGTACGTCCCCGGCCACAGTGCCTGGGCCATAGGTGCCAGCAGTCCCCACCTGGTGATTTGGGTAAAAGAAGGAAACTCCCAATTCAAGAACCTGCGTTACTTTCCTTGAAGGCAAACTAACCCACTTCAAGCCCTAACTAAAACAAAAAACAAAAAACCTTTCTATTGTAAGATAAAACACAGACGTGGAAGAGCACACATGTCGAATCTGCGACTCAGTGAATAAGAACTGCCCCACGCCTCCCATTCCATCCCATGCAAAACCAACACTGAATGCTATTTTCACTCTCTGCCTTACTTCATGAACGCAAAAATCCTCTTCGGAGTTGTTACCGAAAATGGGTATTAATGTAGGTCTTTCATAAAAGCAAAATGGTGTAAGACGAACTCTGGAAAACCAGGCTATACCTGTATACACACACATATATACACACACAAACATGTTATATACGTATCCACACATATATACATCAACATGGTTATTCTTAGTATGTGACCTATGTGTGTCTATGTATGTGTATGTGTGTGTACCCCCCCACACATATATTACACACCAAGACGCTCAGAATAACCATGTTAATTTCTTGCATATGCCGTCCCCACTCTCCCCTCATTTTTTTTGGCTGCGCCTCATGGCTTGGGAGATCTTAGTTCCCCAACCAGGGATAGAACCCGTGCCCCCTGCAGTGGAAGCACGGAGTCCTAACCACTGGACCGCCAGGGAATTCCCAGACACTCCATTGTTTAACATGTCTTGTGACTATAGCTGGTTTGTGCCTCTATTTGGGGCTGATGAGGATACCTTATCCCCTAGCTTTGTTGTAAATTATGTCCATAGTTTGTTTTTTTTTTTTTTAACTGTGGAGAATATATATCATAAGCTTTGCCATTTAACCATTTTCTAGGGTACAAGTCAGTTGTATGTAGGTTTCAGGTTCCACATCCGGTCTTTCTGTTTTCATGTGGGGATGACACTAAAATCTTCCCAGAATCCCCTGCTTTCCAAAGCCCTAACTTTTCAAACAAAACTGATTCATTGGTTTGTTTCACACCGACACTTTACCGAGAACACCCCTGCCACGACTCAGGACTGCAATGCAGCCTGTGGTTAGGCTCTGTCGACGTCTGATGAGACCTGGTGCTAAAGGGAACGACACACTTACGGATCAATAACATGTTACAGCTTGGTGGCCCGGTACAAAAACCGGAAGCCCACTGTCAGGATGCCCCGTTTCACTGTGGCCCTGAGACAGTCAGAGACGGGCAGCGGGGGACAGGTGCTCACAGCCTCACCTGATTTCATGTTGCTCTGGCCACCACTGTGAGAACCTGACGCTAAACCAAAGGCTTGGTAAAGTGCGCCCAGGAGATGGCAGAGCTCGAAGGAATTCGTGGAAAAAGCCTTTCCCTTCCCTCGGGGACAGGCCAGCTGAGTCATCAGTTGCACGTCCTGCAGGTGCTCTTGAGGGAGGACTGAAGCCCGTCTCCTGTCTCGACTGCCGGGGGGCGGGCTCACAACCCAGGCCGGGCCGCGGGCATGGGGGCACATGCAGGCGTCACCTGCTCCCGCCCCGCGGCCGGGCCGGTCCCACGGCCGCTGCCACCAAGGACGGGCCCTCAAGGCTCCTGACGGGGTAGGCACTGCTCCTGCATCTGCGGCACCCCACCCCGGCAGGCCCAACTGCAGGAGCCGGGGACAAGGCGGCCCAGGTTTCTGAAGGTCCACACTGGCCACCTGATGGAAGGACCCATTTCGTTACTAAAGAAACATTGCGTCGTGGCTGAGTCCTGTTTGACCTCATGGAGTTCAAGGAAAACTACAGCCTGTTCTCTTCCGGGAGGGAGGGAGCTGTAAGTACCGGGCTCCGCACTCCTGAGGAATCGGCAGCCCACAGCTGCGATGTGTGTGCAGGACAGTGTACAATGGCCCCTCACAAGCTAGCCACTGTTCCCGAGCTTCTGGAACACCAGTCCTCTGGCTCCAGAATCTCCCCTTCCTTCAATCTCTAAAGTCTCCTAAGGATGTCACACTCTTCAAGGGAGACTGCCGATTCACAGTAAGAAAAAGACATTCTTTTTTTTAAACAGTTCACATTTATTATTGATAACAATAAAAAAATCTTTTAAAGACTATCAGTATTGTATTACCAAGAGTGAGGTAATATGTTTACAAAACATTTACAGAATTTGATACGTAAATAATGAAATTAAGAAAGACAGTTAATTAAGACACTAGTAATAGAGGGGAAACCAAAAGGATCATTAGTGCTGAAAACAGGTGAAATGACAGCAGCATTTTAAAAAGAGTGCAGGGCACTGAAGTAGAGTCACGATAAACTGCGCGATCGAAGTCTACCTGCCTCACAGCCCCCTTCCAAGGAGGACAGGGCGATGGGTACTCAGGAGTAACCCTGTAAGTATTTGTGCAGTGATGTGCTGTGAATGCTTAAGGATGCATTCAACTCTTTGGGGATAAAAAACAGTGCCACTTCTGAGTCAGCTCAAAAAGAGCTGCTCTTCAGACTGGGGGAGGGGTGGCTGCAATTCAGATAGTTCTATTAGCGCCCCTGGGCTGATGTGGACTGTCGAGTGAAGTGTTTTCTTGGCAGCTGTCAGCAAAATCGCCATCTGAGACACAGAGAAAGAGAGAAGGAGAGAGACGGGACCGTCTTCAGGTCCTGAGAATTTGGAAACAGGAAGCAGCACGGATACACTAACTAACCCTACTGTGCTTTCCGGAAACAAGCCTTTAGGTGCCAACGGTGAGCTTCTCTTGTGAAGGAAACGCACAGCTGTGCTCCGGATGGGCCGGCAGCCCTGGGAGAAGCCCAGGAACGTCCTCAGCGTGCAGGCAGCCACCGAGTACCGCTGCCCGGGAGGGCTGCTCCGCTTCTCCCGAGCCCTCCAGACACCTCCCCGCGGGCACACACTCGTCCACACAGCTCTCCCGCCACGCGGCACCCGCCTAACACCTCCAGGGCAGGTTCACAACAACGCGACTCAGGGTTTCCGTGCCCGTCACACGCTGATGATGGCCACCTGGCTTTTGGCCCAGATCCTGAACAGCACAGCCTCCGCCACGTACCCACCACGGCACACGTCCTCCTTCACCACGGAGACTGACCCAAGGCAACAACTGGACAGATTCGCGAAGAACCTGCTTTTCCCATAACAAGCCGAGAAAACGAGGGCCAATAAAAGGTAGACCAGGCTTGGTATTTGGAATCAAAAAGAAAAAGTAAAAAGCAGACCAACCTCACAATCTGACCTGCTTCTATGCAACTGAACCCTTCATTACTTGAACTAAGTTTTTACTCGCCCCGTCCCCCGCTGACACACACCCACCCCGAGACACACATGCCTGCAGGCACACACACGCCCACAATTTCCTGTCACAAAGAAGCAGGGCTCCCCCAGGCCACAGGCTGTCCTGCCATGGCCACACAGTGAACACAGGACAGCTTCAAAACGGCAGATGGGACTCACTGTCTCCGAAGTACCCTTCTAGTGACTAGAGGAACCATTTGGGCTCTGATGCTACCAAGCCGTGAGGGGCCCAGGGGAGGCCAATCTAGAATGAGTTCAGACCTAATGCGTGCAGGTAGGAAGAGCAACACACCGGGAGGAAGGGAGAGGACGCCCTCGGCCCAAGTTCATGGACAGAGGAAGCCTGCTCTCAAAGTACCAAAAGGTTTGAAAGGAGGAAAGAGAAAATAATGTTTAATGATGGCGGTGTTCTTCCTGGCATTGTGGGGAGTCCGCGAGAGCCCCGGACCCCCCCAGACCCCCTTTACAACAGTGGGTCCGTCTGGCCCCGGAGCCGGGCCCGGGTGCCCACAGGCTCCCTCTGAGTTCTTCTGATTAGCGGCGTCTGCTCGGAGGAGAAGGAGCCTGGGGGCAGTCACTCAATCCTCGGGCCGCGTCGACCACGGGCAGGGAGGAGGTGAGGGCCGGACGCGGGGCGGGGGCAGGTTGGCAGCTTCTGCTCCGCGGAGGAAGGTGGGTCACCTCTGACGGGTGGTGGGGAGCTCATCCACTAAGGGATGGTGTGGAGGCGCTTACTTGGTATACAAACGACTTTTCTTTGAAGAGAGAGCCCTTGTGCTCTGGTTGGATTCTGTGCACACTGTATACAAAACCTATGGCTATTGAGTTAGAGTTACAACTACCTGTCGAGATCGTTTCGGGATCAGTGACTACGTTTACCACCTGGAGAGCTACGTGCTACCTAGAGGGCCAGAGGAGTCCGCGCAACGTGGCTGCTGGGCGGGCGGCGGCCCGAGGCGGTGGGCCGTCCCCTCTGCGCACTGGGCACTACCTGGAGACCATGGAGCTGGAGTGGGACTGGCTGGACGAGGTGGTGGCAGCGCTGAGCTGGGAGAACCCGCTGTGGCTGGACTCCAGGCTGGTCATGGAGCCTCTGCAAGAAGCACGGGGAGGGCGGGTGTGAGGACCCCACCGCGGCCGCCCAACGCCTTCCTGGCCGATCCCAGCCCGCTTCCCCGCAGCGCCCCCCAGAGCCGGGCCGGCCGTGCGGGGCCCAGGGGGACACAGCCCCCCACCACCCTCCCACACTGATAACGCCGTGAACTGCCAGCGACGGGTGGCCCGGAGGCCGCCCCGGTCTGCACCCCGGCCTCACGCACCGGAAGTCCTCGGACCCGATCACTTCGGTGTAGTACATCACTTTGCACTTGTGGGAAGAGACCTGCAGGGAGGCCAGCACGTCGTCCATGCGGGGCAGGCTGGTGGCGGCACAGGCCGGCATGCTGTGGAACTTCCACTGCAGGATGTAGAAGCCCGGCCACCGTGTCACGTGGGAGCCCTGGAACGAGTCAGGCGGCACCAGCTGAGAGGACCTGCTTCCCGTGCCCTCCCACAACGGGTCTGACAAATGCCAGGAGACCGGGTCCACTCGGATCCAACACCGATTACTGACCATCTCGACGGGGGAAGGACTGGCTGCCCTGATTCAAGATCGGGGTCCATCCCACGCTGCCTCCCGGGTGTCGGCCCTGCAGCCAGGCCTCTGCCAGGCGCTGGGGAGGCCACGGGAGGGACCCTCAGAGGCTGTCCGCCCCCAGGACTCCGCCTCGGGAGGAGGAAGCAGGCGCCCGCGGGGTGGGAGCGCCCGGGGGTCCTCTGCTCTCCCCTGAGGGCCTGGGGTCAAAAAAGGCCACGTGGACCAGGCAATGCTCTCTCTGATGTGCTTCCAATGACCTTACCGGTGTATTCTGGGTTAAAAGGACGGCAATCTAAAGTAGAATGCCCATCTGTGAAAACTACTTTCTCCCTTAATTCTGGAACTAAAGACTGTGATACAGATTAAAATGTTCATTATTTTAAAAACTGAATAAAATACTCTCTTTTACTCTGCTTCTACGACCACCAAAACACTGACAGGCTTATCCCTGAAAACCGTAAAGACAGCAAAATTATGCATCTATTATGAAGGCCAGAAGCACCCGAGAGCTACCATTCTGAGCTCAGGCACTCAGAATAACTAGCCAAAATTTTAAAGGAGCTGACAGAGCATTTAAAATAAATTAGGATGCTTAGTAATGAGACTTAATAGTTCCCTAATTACTTGTTTCTCTCACTTCTATTCGGGGTGCTTTTCCTTGAAGAGAAGAATGCCTCCAGGTCAAAGGCCGTCTTAGCAGAAGCCTTCTCAATCCCAGCTTTGTACGTGCACCGGATGCCTTTTCCTTTCTTCCAGGTCGCTTTTGTGAAAATACTTCCAGAAATAGTTCATGACTTTAGATACAAGTAATGGATTCTGCTGAGCTCTAGGTTCTTCTGGGATTCACTCGGCTTCTTGAGTGACTCTAACCGTAGCTAAGAGGACACACTGAGCTGCCTGTCTACAGACGCAGGACGGGGCCGAAGCAGGACTCCCTTCTCCAGACAGAAGAGCCAAGCTGTGGGGACTCCCGGGAGACCTCACCTGCACACTTTCCCCTTCTTTGCAGATCAGAGGTGACTCCACCATGCTGTAGTCACGGCCCAGCTGCCAGATTCTGTCTATCAGCTGCACGTTGTTCCCTCCTGGGGAAGTGATGCTGTGTGCCCCCAGGGAGTCCTTTTTGGGTGGCTGCGGCGACCTCTTGGAGTGATAGATGTTAAAGATGATGTCCCCTTTGCACACATCAAAATCCCAAGTGATCACCGAAGAGGCATCCACAATCTGAATGAGAATCTGGAAAAAGAGGTTGCATCAACCCACCAAAATAAGCACGGGCCTCTGAGCCGACGCCGCGGCGGCAGGTCCCCCGGCAGCCTTCCCCCGGCTAGGGGGCGCGCACGGCCGACCCTCCTCACTCAGACTCCTCACCGCCCCTCCCAGGCCTCTGCTCGCTCTTTTCGTTCTTTTGCAGAACTGCTCCTGCTACACGTCGGGGCCAGGCTCTGTGCTGTCAGCTACACCTATGGTCCACGCTTCCGCTCAATTCCCTGAGTGCTTTAAAACACCCAGTCCTGGCTGTAAAAAGTGTCTTAATACAAAACAGAAATAACGCTAGACACCACAGAAGGGGTTCCGTGGGTTGCTCTGGGAGGAAGGGCACAGGTCGCAGAAGAGCCCAGGAGGGACGGGAAGGAAGCATCCAAGCGGTGGGGGGGGGGGGGGACGCGAGCGCACGCTGAGTGGCCTCTGCCCGTGGCCGCTGGGCCGAAGAGCCCAGGAGGGACGGGAAGGAAGCATCCAAGCGGTGGGGGGGGGGGGGGGGGACGCGAGCGCACGCTGAGTGGCCTCTGCCCGTGGCCGCTGGGCCGGGTGGGAAGAGGGCGCCACGTGGCCCGGGGGTGGGGAAGTGCCCCGGGTGTCGAGTGCCAACCTAAAAGCTGAATTCCATGCGGCGCCCATACAGCTTCCCCGCAGGGAATGATCAAAGTTATAGTTTCAAAAGATTACTGTGGGAGGGATGTGAGAATTAACACCAGCTGTAAAAGTTATGTATTCACTAAAGAATTCCAGCAGGAGCCAGGCCCCGCGCCCCACCCTGCCCTGGAGGCCTGCCCGCTGAGCCTGCCGGGAGGCGTGCGAGAGCTTTGCTTCTCGTCAAGCAGCCCTTTTGGTCCCACCGCGGCCACTTCTCACCGCTGACAGACCCACACAGACTTCCCCTAAAGAGCGGATTCCATAAGCGCAAGAGCTGCATCTAAGCACAGCGGTGGCACCAACGACACCGAAGTGGCTCTGAGGGCAGAGCTCCCTTGGACGCCAGCCCCTCTGCGGACCGGCACCCTGGCTCCTGCATTCACAGCGGGGACGAGGAATTCAGTCCTCATTTCATGGGACCGCCATCCTCGATTTGTGCTTTACTGAACCCCCAAAGCAGAACTGAAGTTTCAGTTTTGATGTAGAAACACTTGCACAGATACCCGGTGACTCAAGAGAACACATCACACCGCTGAGTTCTCTACCCCGGATGAGCGCACCCACGGCCTAAGGAAAGAACTTGGCCTCCTCGCGCCTGCCGGCCTCCAGAGAAAAAACTGCTACAAATACTCCTCAAGACACAGTCGGCCTCCCCCTACAGAGGCTGTGAATAAGGCACATCGAACCTGTCTTTTTTGCTCGCTCAAACCACAGCCCCGTGTCCACTTGCCCCACGAGGCACGGGTGGGCCGTGCGGGACACGCTCCGGCCAGGAGGACGGAGGAAGCGGTTCGGCGTCAGCTCCCGGCCACCAGTGTCCACCCGGCCAGCAGCCCAGCCCGCTGAGCGGCCTCTCCGTGCCAGGTGCCACCCCTCCCACGATCCTGAGCCACAAACCTCAGCCCGAAGTCCAGGAAGGGCCAGTCAGTGCTGAGTCCCTCATGACGCCACAGCACACACGCGTGTGAAAACACAGGCACACTCTTGCTTCTGCACCACCACGTGACAGCAAGGAGAGAAAACACACGTGCTAGTTTCTCCTCACTCCATCAGATTTATAAAAACGGGCAAATTCCTTAAAGGTAATACATAACCAAATCCAGTCCAGAAAAAAACAGAAGACGTGACTGGTCCTGATCACTGAGTACATTAAACCGAAGAGTTACAGATCTTGCCACGGGGAGACCTGCTACGTGCCCGTGTGTCCAGGCTCCCGGGTGAACTGGACGGCGAGCTGCCTACCCTCCTTCCGGGCGCGCTGACCCAGGGCAGCCACCCTGCCCCCCGAGAGGCCTGCCCTCCTGCGTCAACACAACCTAAAGGCCAAGGCCAGAGAGAAGCATCTGATTCTCCTAAACTACACCCCGCTGGGGAGACCCACAGAAGCACCTCGGTGGGAGGGGGGCCTGGCCCCCGTGGCTTCGTCCTGGCACCTACCTCGTGCGGGGCCCCTTTGAAAACGCTCGCGGACTGGTAGATGGTTTCGGTCCAGAGCTTGAGGTCTTCGTTCTCCAGCTCCTCCGCGGTCCTGTACAGGGACTTGGGCACCAGGCCCCCCTCTGGCACTTCACACTGGAAATGTAAACGCAGTCGTGCGAGCTGAGCCAACACAGGCCACTCCTCTGAGAACCAAACGCCGGCAGCGCCGTGTCCTGACACACACGACTCCTCGGAGCCGCTTAGGAAATGGACAACACCTGCCATGTCGCAAAACACTCTGCACTACTTAGCAAAATAATTGTGAAAAACCACTTAAATACATGTGTCTCGCTTTAAATAAATGAGAACAAGTTGAAGCTGATTTGCCACAGAACTCACACTAGTGCGTATGAGGGACTGGATCCAACTCCTGAAGCTGGTTTATATAAGAGTAGTTAAGTACGTGTACTGCGCTGCAGAAGAGAACATTATGTTAAGAAAAGAGTTTTATTCTCTGCAGCTACAGGCACTATTCTTATTATATACAATTACAGTCAAGATATATAATCTATAAAGAAAGCTTTGTGTCTAAGCCAGATCAAATGATCAGCCCATGACACCAGCCAAAAAATAATAAAGAGCAGCAACTTTTGAATTTGCTTGAAACAGGCCGAATTAGAATGTGCACATTTCATAAATTTCCTAACTGACCTGGATATAATGACTTAACAGTCGTGCTCATAAAATCCAAGCACTGCCTACATCATCAGCCCTGGGAGGCGACCACGCAGGAAAGAAACACAGCCGTCTACAGCGGGCAGCGCAGCGGGACGCAAACACGCCACAGCACTGAGGTCACGTGAGACGGCAGCAGGCAGAAGGGAGCAGTGTCTCTTCAACGCCAGCCCGACAGCGGCACGGAAGGGCAGAGCTGCTGCAGCCTTACCGAGCGGCCAGAGCGGGGAGACCTCTGCTAACCGTGGGGCTCTCAGCACCCTGAGCACCTCGTGGGGGAGCCCGGCCTGCTTCTGCTCCCGCCCAGTTGCTTTCGCCGTGACTGGAAAGAGCCACCTCACCGGGTCCCGCTCTGATACAATCGAGGTCTGTGGGCTTCTACAGATCTGACCTCGCGGGCGCTGGGTGAGTGAAGGTCCTCTAACTCGCTTGCTCCTTTGTGCTGCGCTGCGATTCCTTGGAGCAGGACTGAAGGCCTGAGAGCTGATTCAAGCGCCGGTTAAATTCCTCGTACAATCCAGAGAGACTCCCCCGAGCGCCCAATCATTAGCTAAATACATGAGTCAGCCAGGAGGGCCGCGGCTCAACACCTCAACGGCTAACCTTACTTACTATGAAGGGTGATGGAAGCCCCTTCTCTGAGAAGAACCACTGCTCCCTGCTGGCGCCCGTCACCTGTCACGTCAGCAAGATGCGTGGACCACGCTTCTGTTTCCTTCACCACCACCCCCGCCCCCGTCAGGCCGTTGTGCCCCCGAGGCTGTACGGTCCTCAAGGAACTAAACTTCTCTGGCTCCCTCGCCACAGTACGGGGTAAAGAAGTGGAGCCACCTGCCTGATAACCTAGCAACTCAATGTATTTATTTATTTATTTATTTATTTATTTATTTA
>NW_021145629.1:0-661 GCF_002837175.3 Physeter macrocephalus
AGTCATTTGCAGAGACGTGGATGGATCTAGAGACTATCATATAGAGTGAAGTAAGTCAGAAAGAGAAAAACAAACATCGTATATTAACACAGATATGTGGAATCCAAAAAAATGGTACAGATGAACCAGTTTGCAAGGCAGAAATAGGGACACAGATGTAGAGAACAAACGTTATGGACACCAAGGGGGGAAAGTGGCAGGGGGTTGGTGGCGGTGGGATGAATTGGTAGATTGGGATTGACCTATATACACTAATATGTGTAAAATGGATAACTAATAAGAACCTGTTGTATAAAAAGTAAATAAAATTCGAAAAAAAGAACTTTCATTCAATAATAAGGAACATACATCGTGCTATCTTCACTTTTCAAAATGTGATTATAAATGAAACCAGAACTAGAGGAGCAATGCATTAAATGGAGAGATCTGATGTGATTTCAAGAGGGCTAGGGATGATACAAATGAACTTATTTACAAAACAGACTCACAGACATAGAAAACAAACTTATGGTTACCAAAAAGGGGAAAGGGGGTGATAAATTAGGAGTTTGGGAGTAAAATATACACACTACTATATATAAAATAGATAACCAACAAAAACCTACTGTAGGGCTTCCCTGGTGGCGCAGTGGTTGAGAGTCCGCCTGCCGATGCAGGGGAC
>NW_021145629.1:828-3542 GCF_002837175.3 Physeter macrocephalus
GCGGAGCGGCTGGGCCCGTGAGCCATGGCCGCTGAGCCTGCGCGTCCGGAGCCTGTGCTCCACAACGGGAGAGGCCACAACAGTGAGAGACCCGCGTACCGCAACGCAAAAAAAAAAAAAAAAAAAAAAAAAAAGTGTTAAAAACCTGTACAGCACACAGAACTATACTCAATATCTTCAGTATACCTATAATGGAAAAGAATCTAAAATATATATATGTACAACTGAATCACTGCTGGACACCTCAAACTAACACAACATTGTAAATCAACTATATTTCAATAAAATTTTTAAGAATTTAAAAATAAATTTTAAAAAGTTTTTTTTTTTTTTTTTTTGTGGTATGCGGGCCTCCCTCTGCTGCGGCCTCTCCCGTTGCGGAGCACAGGCCCCGGACGTGCAGGCCCAGCGGCCATGGCTCACGGGCCCAGCCGCTCCGCGGCACGTGGGGTCCTCCCAGACCGGGGCGCGAACCCGGTTCCCCTGCATCGGCAGGCAGACGCGCAACCACCGCGCCACCAGGGAAGCCCCTAAAAAGATTTTTTTTAAGTGAAGAAAAAAATAGAGCGCTAGGGAAATAGGAAGTCTCATCATGCTCTGGTGAGGGTCTAAATTGATAGAATCACTTTGAAGAGCACCTGGCAGTGCCTAGTAAAGTTAAAGACGCCTGGGACCCTTCAATCAGGCGAGTCCTCTCCTCAGTTTAAGCCCTAGAGAGTGAGGAGAGGCAAACTACTGCCTGAGGCCCAAGCCCAGCCTGTCTCCTGTTCTGTACCACCAGCGAGCTGAGCCTGGGATTTTAATGTGTTCAAATGGTTGAAAAAAAAAATTCAAAAGAACAGTATTTCATGACGTGAAAATTATATGAAATTCAAAGTTTAATGTCCATAAATAAAGTTTTGAATGTTTTATTAAAAAATTCGTGGAAGTTTGTTTTCTCTCTTTGTTCTATATTATCTATATAATATATAAATAAATATATATATTAAAAAATATATATATATATTTTTTTGCCTCTTGTCTCCCAAAGCCAAAAATATTCACTATCACCATTTACAGAAAAAGTCTGCCCACGCTGCCCTATAGAAATTCTTACACAGTCATGCATACTCAGGAGACACCTACAAGAATATCTGTAATAGCAAATTATTGGAAACGGGCTGTTTCCCACTAGGAGAATGGATAAACAGTGGCGTGGTAATGTAAGGAATAGTATACAGCAGCAAGAACGGATGGATGGATGAATGAATGAAACCAGAATAACATCAACATGGATAAATCTCAAAATACTGAAAGGAGGGGAGAAAGAAAGCTGCAGATGAATAAGTACATATAAAACCAGGCAAAACGATGTTGTGCAACAGTAGTGCTTAGGGATGCAGCCAAGTGTAGCGGAGTGTGAAGAAAGGCTGGAAAAGTCAGCGCGAGGATCCAGGGCTCCTCTGGGGTAGGGGAAGGAAGGTGAGGAACTGCATTTGAACCACGTGACACCTACCCTGGCTTCACCTGTATCCCTGATGTTTCATTTCCTAACAGAGCCATGGGCAACCAGGAGTTAATCATATGTGCAAACCTGCAAAGGCTCCTCATGCTCTCTGAGCCTTAGTCCTTCTCCCCACTCTGTGGTGAGTAACTGAGATGCTCTCCAAGGGTTGTCCCAGGTGACTCCCTCCTTTCAGGATCAGGTCTAGCTATGGCGACAAAATCAAAACTAGTAGTGGCTTCCCTGGACGCCTTGAGAACCAGGATCCTCAGCATGGGATAAAAGAGAAATGAGGTTGAGCAAAAATCCTGTGGTCCTGAATTTTTTTTTTTTTTTTTTTTTTTTTTTGCGGTACGTGGCCTCTCACTGCTGTGCCCTCTCCCGTTGCGGAGCACAGGCTCCGGACGTGCAGCCTCAGTGGCCATGGCTCACGGGCCCAGCCGCTCCACAGCACGTGGGAACTTCCTGGACTGGGGCATGAACCCGTGTCCCCTGCATCAGCAGGCGGACTCTCAACCACTGCGCCACCAGGGAAGCCCCTGAATTTTAATTTAAGTATAAGTATGAACTTACAACGTGGTTTGTGTTTTTAGAGATATAAACCTATTGCTAGCTCTGCTCACTGAAAAGACCTGGAAACAATGACCAACCCAGTGGCAGTGAGCACCCTTAGCTCTCGGACTTTGGTATCCAAATGTCATTTCACAGCAAAAGGACCCAGGGCTCTTTGGAGAAACGTCTGAGTCCAGGAGTTGGGCAGGAAATGTACAAAGATGAACATGGAGCCCCTTGTCATACCAAACAGAGGAAGCAATCAGAGGTTTCAGGGTCAGGTCAGGACTCAGGAGCCAGCCTGAAGAGGTTCTGACTGAACAAAGATGGGAATTTGAGCATCAATAACAGTAATAATGTAATGGATTGAAATACTTAAAATATACTGAAATCAATGAGTTCATAATAATATACTTTTAAAAAATCAGTCACTGCTGGGGAATTCTAAGGCATCAATTCATTATTCTAAGTAAAAATAAAGGCAAAGAGGGCTTCCCTGGTGGCACAGTGGTTAAGAATGCGCCTGCCAACACAGGGGACACGGGTTTGAGCCCTGGTCCGGGAAGATCCAACATGCTGCACAGCAAATAAGCCCGTGCGCTGCAACTACTGAGCCTGCGCTCTAGAGCCCGCGGGCCACAACTACTGAGCCCATGTGCCTAGAGCCCATGCTCCACAA
>NW_021145629.1:3787-39836 GCF_002837175.3 Physeter macrocephalus
CACACACACACACACACACACACACACACACACACACAGGACAGCATGTAAAACTGGAGTAATCTGAACAAGGTCTATGGATTGTACCAATGTCAGTTTCCTGGTTGTGATACTGCTTTATAGTTGTGCAAGATGTTACCCCTGGGAGAAACATGGGTACATGGGACCTTTCTGTACTATTTTTTCAACTTCCTATAAATCTATGAATTTAAAAAAAAGTTAAAGACAAAGAAACTTCCCTCATCTATTATTTGACTACCAGTGATATAGTTTAAGAAAAGCAGGATAGGGACTTCCCTGGTGGTCCAGTGGTTAAGACTCCGTGCTTCCACTGCAGGGGGCACACAAGTCCGATCCTTGATCAGGGAACTAAGATCCCGCATGCCGCACAGCCAAAAAAAAAGGTGGGGGGGTTAGATGCTTACTTCTTTGCATGCATTTAATTAATTAATTAATTAATTAATTAAATGCATGCAAAGAAGTAAGCATCTAACCCCCCCACCTTTTTTTTTGGCTGTGCGGCATGCGGGATCTTAGTTCCCTGATCAAGGATCGGACTTGTGTGCCCCCTGCAGTGGAAGCACGGAGTCTTAACCACTGGACCACCAGGGAAGTCCCTATCCTGCTTTTCTTAAACTATATCACTGGTAGTCAAATAATAGATGAGGGAAGTTTCTTTGTCTTTAACTTTTTTTTAAATTCATAGATTTATAGGAAGTTGAAAAAATAGTACAGAAAGGTCCCATGTACCCATGTTTCTCCCAGGGGTAACATCTTGCACAACTATAAAGCAGTATCACAACCAGGAAACTGACATTGGTACAATCCATAGACCTTGTTCAGATTACTCCAGTTTTACATGCTGTCCTGTGTGTGTGTGTGTGTGTGTGTGTGTGTGTGTGTGTGTGTGTGTGCTGAGTTCCATGCAGTTTTGTCCCAGGTATAGAGTCACGCCACCACAGAAAAGTTTCTTTTTATAGAAGTATTCCAGTTGCCAAACAAGGAAGACTAGAATTGGAATATCTCCATTTTGCATGCTCTGATGAAATAATGGATCTACGTACTGAGTAACAGCCTTAACGGCTATTAATATCCCAAAGGGAGAGAACTCGACATCATGTGCCTCCTGATGAAAGAAGATAACATCTATGAAGTATTCTTACAACAACAACAAAAATCATACCCACATCTGAGCAAGCCTCAAAAGTCAACTACCATGTGATATTGCACATTAATAGGATGAAGAACAAAGACTACAAAATCATCTCAATTAATGCAAGAAAAGCATTTGACAAAATTCAACATACTTTCATGATAAAAACACTCAACAAACTAGGAATAGAAGGAAACTATCTCAACATAATAAAAGCCACATATGAAAACACATACACCACAGCTAGCTTCATACTCAGTGATGAAAGACTGAGTTTTTCCTTTAGAAGAGGCCACGATGCCCACTCTTGCCTCTTCTATTAAACATAGTACTGGTAGTCTTAGCCAGAGCAATTAAGCAAAAATAAATAAATAAATAAATAAATAAATAAATAGCATCCAAACTGGAAAGAAGTGAAATTATATCTGCTCTCAGATGACATGATCTTAGGTAGAAAACCCTAAAGATTACACACATACACACACCTGTTAGAACTAAGAAATGAATTTAGCCAAGTTGCAGGATACAAAATCAACACACAAAAATCAGTTGCATTTCTATACATGAATAATGAACAATCTGAAGAGAAAATTACAAAAACAATTCCACTTACAATAGCATCAAAAAGAATAAAATATTTAGGAGTAAACTTAACCAAGGAGGTGAAGGACTTGTACACCAAAAACTACAAAACATTGCTGAAAGAAATTAAAGAAGAGAAAAATTAATGGAAAGACATCCTGTACTCATGAGTTAGAAGACTGAATATCATTAACATGTCCACACTACCCAAAGCAATCTACTGATTCAATGTAATCCCTATCAAAATCCCAATGGCATATTTGCACAGATGGGAAAAAAATCCTAAAATTTATATGGGATCTCAAGGGACCCCGAATAGCCAGAACAATCTTGAAAAAGAACGACGTTGGAGGCCTCACACTTCCTGATTTCAAAACATTACGTACAAAGCTACAGTAATCAAAATAGTGTGGTACTGGCATAAAGATAGACATATGGTCCAATGGAACAGAATAGAGAGGCCAGAAATAAACCCTCACGTATGTAGTCAAAAGATCTTCAACAAGGATGCCAAGACCACTCAATAGGGAAAGGACAGTCTCCTCAAATGGTACTGGGAAAACTGGATATCCAAATGCAAAAGAATGAAGTTAGACCCTTACCTTACACCATACACAAAACTGAAAACAGATTAAAAGTTCAAATGTAAGACTTAAAACTAAAAAACTCCTAGAAGAAAACAGAGAAGTTTCATGACATTGGATTTGGCAACAATTTCTTGGATATAACACCAAAAGCATAGGTAATAAAAGCAAAAGTAGAAAAGGGGACCACAGCAAACTTTAAAACTTCTGCATATTCAAGGAATGCCCCTTCTCTGCCACTCAGGCAGCCTCACCCACACCCGCCAGGTCCCTACCCCACTGTGAGAGTCCTCGAGCCAGCTTCCCATCCCTCCACCTGCCTCAGCCTCATTCGGAGGCTCCCCAAATTCAGCGAGCTAAAGGCTGCACCCGGGAGTTCTAACCTGGAGATTCTCCAGGCACAGGGACTTCTCAGAAGCAAAGTTCTCTCCTGTGACTGAATTTCAGTATCTCTTTCCTTCCTGGCACAGGTCCGGGCTCACCTGGTTCGGCGACTGGACCCCCCCCCCACTCGTGCCTTTGCCATCAAAGTGGAGATTCCTATTTCCATTTGCCTTTTCACTTTACACACATCAGCTGGGATTGCCCAGTGAACCTGGCTAAAAGCAGAGCCATGGGGCCAAACAAGCAGTTGGGATTTAGCCATGGCTGCAGCTTGGGTCCTGGTGTTGGTGACTGTGATGCTGGACTTGGCCAGAGCAGGCCCTGTCCCCACGTCCAAGCCCACCACAACCGGGAAGGGCTGCCACATGGGCTGGTTCCAATCTCTGTCGCCAAGGGAGCTGGAGGGCTTCAAGAAAGCCAAGGAGGCCTTAGAAGAGTCGCTCTCGCTGAAGAACTGGAGCTGCAGCTCTCACTGCTTCCCCAGGACCCGGGACCCTGAGGCAGCCGCAGGTGTGGGAGTGCCCTGCGGCCTTGGAGGCAGAGTTAGACCTAACGCTGAAGGTCCTGGGTGCTGTGGCAGACTCGTCCTCGGGGTTCATCCTGGACCAGCCGCTGCACACGCTGCGCCACATCCACTCCGAGCTTCAGGCTTGCATCCCGGCTCAGCCCACAGAAGAATCCCAGCCACGGGCCGCCTCCACCACTGGCTGCGCTGGCTTCAGGAGGCCACAAAGGAGGACTCCCAAGGCTGTCTCGAGGCCTCTGTCACATTCAACCTCTTCTGACTCCTCATAAAGGAACTGAGAATTGTTGCCAGTGGAGACCTGCATATCTGAAAACCTGGACCCAGCCCCACCCCGTCTGGGACCCAGACCTTACTTATGCACTAAGCCCCAACCCTGCCTTAAATTATTTCCTCTCACCCTTTATTTATGGAGCTGCAGAAGAAATGTTTATTCTTCTACTTTTGTACAACATGTTCAAACAAACAGTAAGAAACTGGAAAAAAAAAAGAAGAGCCAGCTGCCAATTTTCAGGAGGTTGAGAGAACGGAGGAACATGATAAACAACAGCAGGGGCTGCAATCAGCAAAATGTAGACTCTGGCAAACTAAAGGACAAACAATCCAATTTCTTCAACAAATACATTTCAAGGGAAAAAAAGAGAAAGAGAGAAGTGTCCTTCTATAGGGACAGCCTTTAGGATAAATGTGATTTAAAGATCTATCCATTGCAACAATGTGAGACCTTATTTGGGCCCCAACGCAAACACACAGTTTTAAAAGTATGCACTTATAAGACAACTGGACCTGCCAACAGTGACTGGATATTTGTTACAATTAAGAAACTGTTATAAAAATTTAGATGTGATCATGGTATTGTTTTAAAAGTACTTGTCTTTTAGATACAGGTACTGAAATGTTCACAAGTGAAACAGATGTCTGGAATTTGCTTCTAAGAAACTTAGGAGTGGGGGAAGCGGACGGACAGGTACAGAAAAAAGTCAGATTGGCCAGAAGTTGTTAACCGTTGAACTGTTGGAAGTCCTGCATTCGATGTACATGAGGCATCATTAGAGTAGTCTCACTTCTTTTGTAAATAAAAAGTTTTCTAAAATGAGCAAATGGAAAAAATGTGGTTTCAGCAAGATAGAAGTTTACTTCTCGCATATAAAACTCTGAAGGTAGGTGGGGCAGGCCAGGTATGATGGTGGCTTCCTAAGCATCAGGGACCCGGCCTCTTCCAGCTACTCACTGCACCCCCCTTCACTTGGCCTCTGCCTCAGAGTCTCACATGGCTGCTCCATTCCAGCCAGCGCAGCCAGGGTGGGAAGAACAAGCTTCTTTCTTTGAAGGACATGTCTTAGAAGCCCCACACAGCATCTTTCCATCCTAGGGACCAGACATAACTGTATGACCATGCCCAGCTGCAGGAGAGGCTGGGAAAGGCAGTCTTTATTCTTGATGGCTAGATGTCTAAAACTCAAGGCTTCTATTACCAAGGGAGAAAGGGTGAGCAGAGATTGGGGCTCAATTGGCAATGTTGTGTGGGGTACAGAGCTGGCAGCAAGGCTAATGTTAATGTTGTACAGCTGGTGGGCCTGAGGATGTTTAAATATGCTTGTCATTTACATATACAAATTAAGCAGTCTGCTCAGAGCCTCTGCTCCGCTTTAGATACAAGAGTGAGTGTCTGGCTTCCTTTGCTCTCCCAGGCTGGGTGTTCATCTCTAGGAAGCTGCTGTTTCTGGTAGCCAGGATGGCAGTGCCATTTCCTATGCTGTCACTAAAACCAAACCCAGCACCTGGGCCTTGGTCTGGTCCAAGGCCTGGATATTTGCTCAGCCAGTGAATGAGATGGAGAAAACCGTTCAGTCTCTCCCCCGACAGCTGAGTGGCTTCGTGGGGTCCAACCCTGCAGAGTGGCCAGCATGGTGGCACAGACACCCCACCAGTGCATAAAGACAGGATGTCCCAAACCACAGCTGCTCTTATACCACTCTTAAGATTTTTGCAATACATTTTGCTTTGAAGTCAACCTTCATTATTTATTTATTTTTATTGATGTAGAGTTGATTTACAATGTTATGTTATATTAGTTTCAGGAAACTTCATTTTTAAAAACACCTTAAATTGATTTTTAAAGTAATCCCCAATCATTGGAAAAGTAGTATGGCCTGCCCTAAATAGAAGGTAACTGAAAACCTAAGATTCTGCCAGAGGTTCTCAGCCTGACTCCTGCTTTCTCTTTGTTAAAGACAAACTCGCATTACACTGACCAGGATCCTCCTTAGGGCATTTAAACGGATCAAAAAAATTTTAAACGGGATTAATTTTTTTCACAACGCCCTTCAATGTTATTTAATTCCTGTCAGTCACCACGAACAATCACTTCTCCTGGAGTCTGCGGTCTCACTCCTAGGAAACATGGCTGAACTCTGAACACCTTGGTTTCCCCATTGGTAAGATGGGGATCAGAACAGGATTTATGTTATCTCCTAGGAGGACTGAGACAATTATATGAGATCACGAACGTTAAGTCTCAGCGTATAAAATGCCTGGCTCACATTATAAGCACTCAAATGCTGGCTGTTATTATTTGTCAGTTTCATGGAGGAAAAAAATGTGAGTCTTGTCACTAAAGAACTAAACATGGCTTGAGCAAAACAAACAAAAAAACAAACAAAAAACACGAAAAAACCCAAGCAACCGGACTTCCCTGGTGGCGCAGTGGTTAAGAATCCACCTGCCTGGTTAAGAATGCAGGGGACACGGGTTCAAGCCTTGGTCTGGCAAGATCCCACATGCCATGGAGCAGCTGGGCCCGTGTGCCACAACTACTGAGCCTGCGCTCTAGAGCCCGTGCTACGCAACAAAAAAAGCCACCGCAACAAGAAGCCTACGCACTGCAACAAAGAGTAGCCCTCACTCACCGCAACTAAAGAAAGCCCGCGCGCAGCAACAAAGACCCAATACAGCAATCAATCAATCAATAAAATTTTCTTGAAGTTAAATTTTTTAAAAAAACCAAAAAACCCCAAGCAACCCAAACTTCAAAGCAGCAGGGAGGGAGGGACATAAAACCCCAAACACTTCATTTAACAATGGAAGACACTTTATTTATTTTTTTAAATCATCTCTCAACATTTCAACTCTTGGTAGAAATCAAATGCAAAACATCTGCTTTTTTAAATTAGCATGTATTTATCTCGGTCACAGCAACCTCACACAATAAGATACACAACGAGGAGGAGCATGGTCATAGCATTTCCTATTCCAGTCCACGAACACAGTATTTCCGTGATGATACACACATTGGCCTTTCTCTTCCAGGACAAGTTAGTTATTCCTACTTTTGTCTGCTGTGTAAGTTACGTGGCATCACGGTTGGTTAAGAGTTACTGTAGTGTTAGAGCAGTCTGGAAATGGAAAACTAGAAAACTAAGGACTGGGACAGGCACGGACACTTCTGAAACGTGAAAAGGAAGAACATCAGAGATGAATGCCCCAGAATGGGTGGGTCTTAGTAATAAAGTTGGTTGAAATTCAGCTTTATATACACACTGAATCTACATGTGATCTACTAGATATATAGAAAAAGAGCCATAGAAGATTTTGAAAACCTTAAAATCACGCAACTGAGTTGGAAGAACGTCAGCAAATTCACAGTGGCCTCAAGATTCAGCCAGATTTAAATTTGCTCAAGAGCTGAATACCTCCTTCTATCAGAAAACCCACTGCATGTAAATTCCTACAACATTCTGTACATCACAAACACTTATGGCTAAAATATACTGTTAGATCACAAGGAAGCAGTTTTATTTTCAAATTCTTGCCTCACTCCTGCTCTGCACCCCAAAAGGAAATCCAGGGTCAGCAATTCACATGAGGAGTTTAAGAGGCCTTCGGGTTTAGAAGCGCTGAGGCTCAGCTAAGAATCTCAGGACACATCTGTCGGATGGGCGCACGCCGGCTCCTGCCCACTTTTAGTGCAAAAAGGTCACAAATGTTGCAGAGGAATCCTGGAAACAGGTGAAGAGAAGAGGACTGAGATAGAGGGGTGGTGTGAATCCCAAACGATTTTCCTTCTGAATTCAGACTCAAGAAGTTTGGAGTGCAAGGTTCACGCTCAGCAAGCGGCAAAGACCAGGCTGGAGATCCACAGGGTGAGGTTCCTGAATTGTCACTAGGTTGTCACAGTCTGCAGGCGCACAGACCTCTCGGCCCGGACTAACCCCCTAAGTGCACACTGGAGGTAGGTGTTAGAAATTTATTGTAGGGAAGAGAGTGGCTCTCCACCAACTCAGGGGACATCGTCTGTTCCTCCTCTGCCCCTACAATCTCCACTCTACCCTCGGGCTGTGGCGAGTGGAGGATACAAGATGGAAGGGCATGAGCCCCTCCCCTGGAAGACTAAAGAACCCGGGGCATTTTTATAAATAGCTACATCGTTAATGTTTTAACCACTTTGAAACACACAGCAAGTTGAATATTTATTTAAAAATAAATCTCAAAAATATCTATTTACAGTAGAGTAAGTAAGAGAGGCATGTGCAAACAACAGAAAGGGGGGAAAAGTCAGTCCCAGTGTGGAAGGTCCACCCTTCAGAGCGCTAGAGCCAACTTCACAAACCCCAAGGCTGAACTGAGCTGTGGAGGCAACAGGATGACATTAAGCGAATGCTGGACTTGGGTCACCTTCGATACGTGGAGAGGCAGGGAAGCTGGGTGGGGGGCTGCCGCCGGGGATCCTCGTGTTTGGGAAACGGTGGTGGAGGGATGAGCCAGTGGATGAGGCCCGGTGTGGCAGGAGGGCTCATTTCACAAGCCAACAGGCCTCTAGCTCACCACTCCAGGTGGGCGTTTGGAGGGGACCTGGAGGGCCCTTCCCAGTCCAAGTTGGCTTTGCCGTGGGAGCGGTCGGCATGGCAAGAGTCCCAGAGATAGAAATCCTCTTTGAGAGACAAAAACAAAAGAATGGAACAGAGAGTGATTAGCAAAAATGAATCTGAATGCAAGTGCCACCGTCTCTCTTGCCAGGTGGCAAAGCAGCCATCAGCTGACATATCTGAGTCGATATGGGAACTCCCACGTGGGGCAGCCGGCCGCAGGATCCGCCCCCCCACAACCACGTGGTCAAGTGCAGGCCTCTGCTTCTGAAATCAACGCGTTAACATTTCTTCCCCATGAAACCAGAAAGGTCAGTGGTGTAGCCCTTGTAGCAGGGAGGTGCAAGGTCGAGTCTATCTGTACACGAGATGGGAGAACTGGGCGGACTTGTAGTTCAGCTGGCTGTTGGGCATGAACTTGTGCAGCTCGCTCTTTTTGCAGCAGGGATCGTAATGGTAAGTGCTGAGGCAGGTGTCGCAGGAGGCTTTTGAACACTGGGTGCAGGTGTTGGCGGCCCCCGGGCGGTCACAGAAGCCACAGCGGGAGGCGGCTGCAGGGGAGGGCTTGGATTTCGAGTGGAGGTGCGGCGGCCGGTCGAGGCCCTGCGTCTGGCCTGCATACTTCTCCCGCAGAGATGACCCGTGGGCCAGGCTGTCGTGGGCAGAGGCCTTGCTGGGGAAGCCGCCGGGCTTGGAGGCCGGGGAGCAGGCGAGCAGGCTGTCACAGCGCTGGCAGAGGGAGGAGCTGCAGGACAGACCGCAGTTTTGGCACTTGGAGAGGGCGGACTCTTTGGCGGGGGGCGAGCGCTTGTGGTAGATGGGGTGGGCATCATTTCTGACCAGCCAGACATCGGGCCGCAGGGCATCCTGCCTCCGGTATGTGGCCCTGGGCTCCGAGTCTGTGTACAGATCCACATCCTCCTGAGCGGAGAAGTAGGTGCCACGCAGCAAGCCAAGGCCATTGTTGGGGGAGGGGGGCGGCAGGTCATCCGGGCTGCCGTGGGGGGAGCTAGACATGGTCAAGAGTGAGGGGGACGGGCGGATGATCTCGTCCTTGAGGTCGTCCCCCAAGTCTGCTGCCACAGGCTCCTTCCGCAGGCTCAACGAGGCCTTCAGGGGCGGCTTCCGGCTCTCCCAGTAACTGTCATAGGTGTCCACCGACCTTGAGGGCTTGGTCACACGGGGCTTGTAGTAGTCCTTGGCCGCCCGCTCGCTGGCCGACTTCTGCAGCACCACGCGGGCCATGGAGGTCGTCAGGTGCTCCCGGCCCTCGGCCCGCCGCCGCAGGGCATCTGAGCAGCCACGCACGTCCTCCGCGCTGCTCTTGCGCTCGCTCACCACATCCAGCTCAGAGTAGCCTTTGTCCTTGACTTGGGAGTGGATTTCCAGCATCTGTTCACACTCCACCTTGGCCAGAAAGAGTTCAAAGGAGACCATCTTCACTTGGAGGGTCTCTACCAGCTCTTTGAGCTTGTACGCAGTCCCCAACTCGGGCACGTAGCCCATGTAATTCAGGATGGCTCGGATGTCCTCTTCCAGTAATGTGGACTTGACGTAATAAACAAAGGGGCCCGTGTAGGTCTAGGGGAAGGAAGGGGGGTAGAAAAAGAGAGGCGGATTTTTCTCTCTGAGGCACACAACGCACGGAGCCTGCATCAGAGCGTATCCCATCAAGTCTGAACCGGAACACGCAGGGAGAGGAATGGGAGTGATCTCCACGGCAGTGTCTCACTGCGGAAGGCAGAGGCTAATGCTTCCCAACAGCTCAGCGCACGGGTCTGAGGGAAGTGACACAGCGCTCCTTTCTTCAGCGTAGGGAACAAAGCCACTAGCTTTCTACATGGGGTGCAGTGGCTCTGCTCCTTGAGGAAGAGCAGGGCAAACATGGGTGAAGAAAGGGGATCGGATTAGAGGCACAACACCCATGAGCAATGAGAATATTCCTTTCTGGCATTTCTACAAAGGTGTGAGGCATACGTTAGGCTTAGCCTGACTTGGTGGAAACTCTCCTGAGCCATCACTGCCTTTGGAATGATTCAGAATTCTCTGTCTCAAATTCATCCTCCTCCCTCCTCTCTGTTTTCCTCAGCTTGCGCGGACACCTGCAGCAGCCTCCTGATGGTCTCCCCGGCCGACTCCTGCCCCTCTACAATCTACCTCCCGTACAGCAACCAGGAGGATTCTTTTCCAATGTAAACCTGACCCCGGCACTGCCTGCTTCCCAGCGCCCTTAGAATAAATTCCAGCCCTCTGCCCTGGGCTCCAAGGCCCTGCACAAACGGGTACTACCCACCTTTCCAACCTCAGTTTCAGATGTGAGCTGCCAGGGGTGGGGAGCCAGTTAAGAGATGACACCAGGCAGAGGGGCCAGGTGGGGAGCCATAGGGGCGGTTCTGGTTGTTATATCTCAAAGGCAGTGGGGAACCGGGGGGGCCCGTGAGCAGAGGAAGGATGTGATTAGATGGGCACAAACCCTCTCAAGATGGACTGGAAGGGGCAAGAAGAGAGAAGGGAGACCAGTGTGGAGAGCCCGTCCCTAGGCCTTACCTTGATGCTTCTGAATTCCTTCTTCCACGGGTAGAGGAAAAGGTTGACACCCACCGTTTCGAGCACACTGAAGGCACAGTGCAGAGCCCGCAGGCTGGAGGAGCTCAGCGAGCGCAGGGAGCTCTCCACCACCTCATAGAACTGGATCAGCCGGAATCGATAAAAGGGATCCACCTTGTGCAGGCTGAGCAGGGTCGAGGCTGCCACCCGCAGGGACTCATCACTGCCAGGCCGCTGCTTGCTGGGGGTGGTGTCCACTTTGCCTTCATGGAACTGCACATACTTCCGAAATAAGTCATCCTTATATTTTGCATCCATTGAACTGGGCTTCCCCATCCGATCCGATCCAGGGACGGGGGCTACCTTATTTCCTCCATGGCTTCTGGGTTAGAGGCAGGGACATTGCTAAAAGCATTGACATGTCGCCTGCCTGGACCAGCAGAGTGCTCTGGAAGAGGAAGAATAAGCAGCATATCATTCCTTGAAATGGTTCACGTCCCAGCTTGTAGCTGCTGAGGCCAAACAAAAAACAGAGCTGTCCTGAGCTCCACCGGGCACCACCCTGGCCCTTTCTGCTCATTCAATCCATTTAGTGAATCAGTACACCATGCTGTAGTGGGAACAAGACAGATAAGGTCCTTGACTTTGCTGCGCTCACAAATGAAAAATATGACTGGGGCACCTAACCTGGTTTCATGGGGATGGGGGATGGTTAAAAAGCCCCTGAGAAAGTGACGGTTAGACCCAAAGGATGAGGCGTCGGCAGGGAGGAAGGCCCTGAGCTAACACTATCAGCACTTACCACACGCCAGGGGCTTACATGGACTAACTCATTCCGCCTTCTTAAACAACTCTAGGAGATAGGCACTATTGTTATCCCCATTTTACAAATGTGAAAACTGAGACATGGAGACCTCAAGAAGCTTGCCCAAAGGCACAGGACTATCAAGAAACAGAGCTGAGATCAGAGCCCAGGCAGGCTGGCTCCCAAGTCCATCCCCTTAACCACCACAGCCCGCTTTCCTGAGGTGGGAAGGAGCCTGGCATGTGAACACGAAGAAGCCTAGTGTGGCTGAAGCAGAGCCAGGAGGGGAGTCACAGGAGATGAAGTTGCCGGCATAAGCGGGAACCTGATCCCCAAGGTCTCAAAGAGTTGTACATTTTATTCAAAGAGCCAAGTGAAGCCCCTGAACAGTTCAAAGCAAGGGGGAGAGGGACACGATCATATCTGCAATTTTTTATAAGAGACCACTTTGGCTGCTGAGTCCTGGAGAGTGCCTTTATCCATCTTTGGTTTTTTTGTTTGTCTGTTTCTTTGGGCCGCGCCACATGTGGGGTCTTAATTCCCAGACCAGGGATCGAACCCATGCCCCCTGCAGTGGAAGCGTGGAATCCTAACCATGGACCGCCAGGGAATTCCATATCCGACTTTGTTGTTTTACAGTCAGCTGTTGGGAGAGGAAAGGACATTCTGAGCTGGGACACACAGGATTTATACACTCTTGCTGTCTCCTTGGCCACTTGTTAGTAGAACATGTACAGATCCATCAGTATTCTTGGCGTTATGACGCTGGGAGCAAATCTGGATTCATGGAGACACCTGCCAGGCCAGGGGAGGCAACACAGCATCGGGGTTACAAACAGATTGCAAAGCTGTACTGCCTGGATGTGAACCCTGGATCTGCTCTTCTAGGTTACTTGGGCAAACTACTCAACCTGGGCCTCAGTTTTCTCATCTGAAAAAGGGGGTTAATAATAGCACTTATAGTCCAGAGTTGGTGGAAGGATTATATGCAATCAGTATAGAAAGCTCTTCAGAATGCCAGCTCAAAGTAAGCCCTTGATACACACAAGCAGACATTTCTGGTGTCTGAAGGTGCCAGACCCTCCAAGCATCCTCAAGGAGGTAACATCAGAGTGATGCAAATATCTCCGACTGGGGGTGGACATGCATTTTCACACTCACCTGTCCTACCTTTCCTGACCACAAGCTCATGGGTGCAGGGATTGCGACCAAATGACTCAGTAAGGGTCACAGTGCCAGAGCAGGTTACGTGCTTCATAAACACCTGCTGCCTGAGTGAAGGGTGGGGTCCTGCTGGCTGTGGGAAATGATGAGGGACCAAAAAGAAGCCGCAGTGGGATGGGACGGACCTGTGGAGTCCTTTAGCAGATCTGAGGTCAGCTCAGAAGTTCTAAGGGCCTATGAGCCTGGCAACTATCAGGAAGTCAATAAAATCACCCATGTCTCAATGAGCCACTCCTCTGGCTTCTCCACAGTTTTGGGGAGACACCCAGGCGTCTTAACTGTGGGGTGAGGGGTAAGACATGCAAGAGAATTAGGGACACAGAGAGGTCACCTTCTCCCACCCACTGCCCTGCCAAGGAAGCCCAAGGCTTCAGGAACAAATAGAACAAATAGGCCTGAGGAGCACAAAAGGCAAACAAATCCATTTGGGATCAAATTCTACCTCCTGACCAACGTCTCTGTGGTCCTCAGAGCAGTCTTTCCCTTCCCTCTTAAGGTCCACCCACAAGGACCCTTCTGTCTGCTCCTCAAACACATCAAGCCCATTTCTACCTCAAGACCCTTTTTTTTTTTAAAAGGCCAGGTAACCTTTTTTTTTTTTTTTAATTCATTTATTTATTTTTGGCTGCATTGGGTCTTCGTTGTTGGGTCTTTGTTGCTGCATGCGAGCTTCCTCTAGTTGCAGCGAGCGGGGGCTGCTCTTCATTGCAGTGCGCAGGTTTCTCATCGTGGTGGCTTCTCTTGTTGAGGAGCACGGGCTCTAGGCGCGCAGGCTTCAGCAGTTGTGGCTCGCGGGCTCTAGAGCGCAGGCTCAGTGGTTGTGGTACACGGGCTTAGTCGCTCCGCGGCACGTGGGATCTTCCCAGGCCAGGGCTCGAACCCGTGTCCCCTGCATTGGCAGGTGGATTCTCAACCGCTGCACCACCAGGGAAGTCCCTACCTCAGGACCTCTGCACATGTTGTTCCTTCTGCACGTTCTTCCTTTGATTCCTCCCGTCGCTGGCTCACTCTCATCATTCAGGTCTCAGCTCAAATGTCATCCCTCCGAGGCTCTCCCTGACAACCTCAGCTCAGTAAATCCCACTTGCCCTGGCCCTCGTTATTGCGTTACCCTGGGGTAATCACCATTTGAAATTATCAACTTTATTCATTTACTAGCTTCCTCTCTCTGTCTCCCGCCAATACCCAGGGAGCTCCACAAAGGCAAGGACAGTGTCTGTCTTGTTCACCGCGATGCCTAACACAGCTCCTGGCACATAGTAGGTGTTTTGATAAAACAGGCGAAATGATGCTTTAGTTTCTCATTTAGCTCTCCCCAGAATTCTGGGAGACCAGCGGGAATGAGAAGAAACCGAGGCTCCATGACATGACGTGCTATCTATAGCTCAGTGTTAGGAAAAGGTGGATCCCAGATTCCACTGGACTTATGACTTGAAACCTGTGTACCTCCCACCACCCCATGATTCCTGAGCTCAACAAGTATGCAGCACCTACCCTATGCCGGGCCCTAGGCTGGGTGCAGCGGGGGAAATGTGGGGTGGGTAGGGGACAGTAGGGAACAGAAGTTCAGAAGATATAGCTCTGCCCTGAATTCCACTTGAAAGGGCTTACTGCCCAGTATCAAAGTATGTATGTTCTCTTAAAAAATAAAACTGTATTACAACCTGAGAGAAGACATCACTGTCCTTGCTAAAAAAAACCCATATACATATACCATTTTTGATTTATCCAAAAGAAGCTTTCATCCAGCCTCTGGACCCAGGGACTGTTTTTTAGTACACCTGAGAACAATTTAAACAGAGGGACATCAAGTCTCCTAAACACTGCTGTGATTTTTCTCCAAGGAAGTCAGCCTTCAGCCAACAGAGACTGATTTTTTTTTTTTTAAACAAAGTCGGCCGCCCTCAAGCTCAGCGTCTGCTGCTCTGTAATCACACCACAGACCACACCCTTGTTTATGGCTGGCAGATAAACAAGGAAAAGGGGTCCAAACAGCCCAGTTGGTATTCAAAGTCCCGAAGTCAAGGATAGGAAACCCATCTAAGAAAAATCTTGAACCAACCTAGGTAGGTGAGGAAACAGGTGAAAGAAAATGAATGCTAAAAGATAATTAAGGCAAGGAGAGAAGGAAACTAACAATTATTGAAGTCCTACTATGTGCTAAGCATTGGGCTTTCCACTTTAACTGCATCACCCAGTTTAATCCTCACAATTCTATGAGGAAACAAACCAAGGCTCAGCCATTAAACAACCTGCCCAACACAGCTTGAATGGGTCAGAGCTGGAATCTGAACTTGGGTTGACCGGCCCTGCAGCCCGTGCTTTTTCTCATTTATCTCACTCATTTATTGTTACCATTAGTACCATTCACCAAGGGATTAGTACATAAGGGCCCTTTGCTAAGTGCTCCGTGAAAATCAACGAAATCCACACGACAACCCCAGGGTTAAAAAAGAAAAAACTGAGGCTCAGAGGGGCCAAGTCGCTTGCCCTAAGTCACAAGGCTAGGAAGAAGTGGCTCTGAGATCTGAACCTAGGTCTGAGGCCAAAACCCTGACTCAAGCTCTGAGCTGTGCTGCTTTTAGGCAAAGCTGTCCTGCTGCTGGACAGCTCTTCTTGAAAGGGCTCAACTAAGTCAGAATGCCCTATGGCAGGGCCAGGAGAGTTGAGTTCTAAAAATTCCTATAGTAGCAAAATTCACATCTTCTCACACAGAATGGGGCTGGAAGAGCCACAAATCTATTTATGACGTAAGCTCAAGGGCCAAGAGGAGAGGCTGACCAGAGCCGGGCCAGTGGTAGAGCAGCTGACATCATCCCTCCCGAATTCATTCCTGAGAATACAGGCTGCATTGTAGCTGGTGTCTCTTCTGAGCATAGAGCCAGCAATTTATTCCTAGCACTCTGCAAAAACAACAAAAAACATGCTCTCTGCAAAAACAGCGTGGTTACAGGAGACCAAGACAGCCCGGTGACAGAAGCCGTTAATTTCTCCAAGCAACCCAAGGATTGGAACGCCAAGACGTGCCAGTGTGGCAGAAAGAAAGAAAAAAAAAATGGCACCGTGAACATTCCTAACAGAATCAGACGGGTGCCCAGAGCCAACAGGCCTGGTCAGCACTTCCTGCACCCACAATCTGCGCCCCCTTTGAAAAGCAAAGCAATGAAGAGAGAGATATTGCAGTCAGGGAGATGGTGGCTTTTTAATTGTTATTTTTTAAACATCTCAAAGGAAAGCTATATCTGTTTAAAACCTCACTAAACGGAATTGAAATGATTCTGGATAGCAAAGCATGAGCTTGGCTTTACCTCAGCTGGCCCATTCAAGCAGAAACATTCCCCAAGCAGCATTTGAAGGCGCCCCCTCCCTGCACAGACAGAAGCTATTTTGGGCCCGGCATCGCCCCAGTGCACAGGTTTATGTATCCCTGGTCTAGCTTCAAGAGGCTCAGTGTTCCCCTGGCCTCCAAACAGCAGAAAGGGGAGCGCAGATCAACCCCCTCCACCTCCGCACCCCACTCCTCTGCATTCATCCCCAGCCCGAGGCCCCTGAGACACATCCTAGGCAACCTTCCACTGGCTGTGAAGCGCCAGAGGGTCCCCACACCCCAACCCTGTTCCACAGAAATTCAGAGAGAGGGTTTCCAAACCTCTGAAAATAACCTCAGCGATGCTGAAATTGGGCTTCCCCAGTGGCAGCTGCGACTCGCAGAGGGGCTCTGAAGCAAGGAGGTTCCCCTCCCTGCAGGGGACAGAAGCTGGCGACTGCTATTCCCAGCCTGATAATTCCAACAGCCTCTGAGTGCGACATCAGTTGTGAAAAACACCCTAGTCCCAAACTCGGGCCCTCCCCCACGGGTCTGTGAATGAATTAACAGCAGCTATCATTTATTGGACGCCTGTTGTATGCCAGAGGCTGTGCTTTGCACGCATCTCACTTCATCCCCACCACGGCCCTAGTAGGCAGGTTCACTCCCCATTTAACTAATCAGACAACTGAGGCTCAGAGACGAAGTGACTTGCCCAAGGTCACACAATGAGTACAAACCCCAGTATGCCACCAGAGCGTGAGGTGGGGACCACTGCGCGGTAACTGTGGAATCGGGGTGTCCTCCTGCCGGGTTAGTCGTTGTAGAGGGGGTGTTCCTCCTGAGCTGCCCTGAGCCACCCTGGGAGAGTGGGGATCCTGAGAATTAAATGGGCCCCCGGAGCGCCGAAAAGACGGGCCCGCCCGTCGCCCCCGCAGGCCGCGAAGGGACCCCGCTCCCGGGCTGGCAGAGCCCCGCCGAACCCGGGGCCCCCCTCCGCCGGGGAAAGCCCCAGAGGCCTTTTCCGCCCGCGGCCGCCCCGCACTCACCCCGGCACTGCCGCCGAGGACGCCCCGGCCGAGGGGAGCAAGAAGGAGCCGCGGCCGCCGCCGGAGCCAGGCCCGGCTGGGCTCTCGCAGCTCCGGCCGGCTGCAGGGGACAGAGAGCAGTTGCCCGGGGCCGCGGCGACCCGGAAACACTCAACCAGGAAGTGACGTCTCTCGGAGGCGGGTCCAAAGGGAGGCCGGGCCGCGGCTACGTCCTAGGCTGGGGTGAGGCCGTTGCTCGCCGGCGGCGGAGGAAGAAGCGGGAGGCAGAAGAGTAAGCAGAGAGGCCGCGGAGTCCCGCTTTGGGGCCTAAAGGCCCACTGCCACTGCCGGGGCTGGGACCCGGAAATAAACGGGCCGGACGTGACGCACGCCCTAGGTCACAGGGTGGCGGCTGGGCCGGGTTGTCATGGGAACCGGTCTGTAGTCTGGAGATGGTAGCTCGGAGCTGCGATCTCAGACTGAGCGACCCGCGGCCTCCTCCTCCACTTGTCGAGATGATGCGCGAGCTGAGCTCCCGACCGCGCCTGACCAGAAGCTGACAATTGGATCCCTCACCCCCATTTTACAGGTGGAAATACCAGAGGCTTTAAAAGAGCAAGTGAGGTGCCCAGTATCCCGTGAGCCTGAATCCAGACTTGAGAAGACTGTTGGTGTTACAGGCTGTGTTTAGTGAGGGTTCCAGCTTTGCCTTTGCCACTTACCAGCTGCATGACCTTAGGCTAGTTACTTAACTTCCCTGATCCTCAGCTTTTTCACCCGTAAAATGCAATAATAATATACCGCCTCCTGAGAGTCATGTGAGAATGAAGTGAGTATGGAAACAGCTTATTACAGTAGTTGGCTTATAGTAATAATCTAAATACATTTTGTTTTTAAAATCTGGTTAAGTTGGGAATTCGCTGGCGGTCTAGTGGTTAGGACTCGGCGCTTTCACTGCCGTCGGCCGTGGTTCAATCGCTGGTGGGGGAACTAAGATCCCGCAAGCCCTGCCGCGGGGAAATAAATAAATAAATAAATAAATAATAAATTTTTAAAATCTAGTTAAGTTAAAGGAAATGACTTCTCTCAGCCCTCAACTTCCTTGAATGGAAACCAGGGTTGGGGAAGACCAAACCAAATATTGCCTCCTTGCTTTGTGACCTCACCAGACACCTGCAGTGTAAACTACACTGGCATAAATTCTGGTGGCTTGTCACTTCACTTCATAGATTTACTTTCCACCCACCACATTGACCGTGAACTCTGCTTTTGTGATTCACCACTCACTGAATCCCTAGTGCTTGCAAAGTGCCTAGCACATACTCAAGACTTTGTTGAACATATTTACCATTGAACCACTCATTCTATCTCTCTAACTTACCCCAGACATTTATTGAAGACTCAGAGCCCACACCATGCCAAATTCTCTTTCTCCAACATGGTCTTGGCTCTCTGTACCTACCATACACTTCTCCCCCTCTGGCCTCTATGCCTCTATATGCTGTTCCCTGGGTTTGCATGTTCTTCCTTTCGCCTCTTCCCTTCCTTGTTTTCTTGGCTTCCAGCCCCAGCTCAGTCCTCACATCCTTTCTGAAGCTTTCTCTGATTTCTCCAGGCAAAGACACACCTTCCTCTGGTTTCCCACCCCATAACACTGTCTTTCATAATTTTAATCTCAACTCTTACCATAAATAAGTGTATATACATATATATGTATATATATATGTATATGTATATATATATATATATATATATATGCTTAAACCTGACACTCCCCACAAAACCTGGAGCTTCTTATTTATCTGTGTTTCCTGTGAGCTCTGCACATGATGAGGAGGTGCCCAACAGATGTTGCTTGATTGCAAGATTCTCTCTCAGCCTTGGGGTCCCCAGCTAAAGTCAGTGGGTCTTGTCTCAGGAGTCAATGACATAATACATGGGAGAGCATTTGGAGAACCAGCAATCAGCTATTCAAACAGCAGAAATTACTATATTTAGCTGTTGCTGTCTGAGCATCACTTGAGGTCTTTGTATACTTCAGCTGTTATCAGCTCATGTTTAAGCTTCTCTCTTAATCACCTGTAAGGTGATGGTGTTTACAGGAATTCCAGCTGAGAAACACTGTCCTACCCAAACCCTCTGCCTTTGCAACAACTCAAAACTGTCCTTTGGAAACTGTAACAAGACTGCATGAGGCTGCTAATAAGTCCCTTCCACCTCTGTGGTTCTGTGACAGCAAAAAAGAAAACAGATTTTTAAGAAGGCTTTACCGGTAGGAAACCCTGGCCATTGATTCTCGGTGACATTTCATATCAGAAAAATACCAAAGTCTCTGAAGGGAGCCATGTTTCTCATCTTTTAGACAGAGCTGGAGGTCTGAGAGTTCTCTGCTTGGTGACATGAAATCACGGGAGCATCCTTTTCAGATTTTATTACATAATGATTAGCAGATTATGTAACAGTCATGTAACAATGATTAGGCACCTCTGCTTTCTAAAAGCCAACAACATGAACCATCTACCTACTTCTTTCTATTTTTTAGTGTTTTTTTTTAAATCACAAAAGTAATGCATGAATTCTGACACAGACGTGTAGAGCAAAAAATGAAAAAAAAAAAGCAAGCCTATGACCCATCAATTTGATTTCTTGTAATCTACCAGAGAAAAAGCATAAGTGCACAGAGAGACTTGTTGCATCATTGTTTGTAATGCAAAAACAAAACCCAGAAACATTCTAAATGTCCATCAATAAGGGAATGGTGTAGCCATACTAATGACTACTATGTATCACTTAAAAAGGATAATGTAAACCTACATAACTCTGCAAGACATATTTTGGAAGGAAAAAAGAGACATACCCTGAAATGGAAAACAAAACATCAACTGATACTATATATTTTCTAAGGGTGCGTATGTATGTATGCATATGTATGAAGCCAACTGTGGACAATAATGCAAATACAGATCATGTTTTTTACATCATTCTACAAATACATATTATATGATTTTTATTAATATCTTTCTCCCCGAGAAGTCCGTTAGCTCTGTGAGGACAAAACTAGTATACCTGTTTTGCTCACAATTATATTACTACTACCTGCCATACTACACTACTACTAGTAGCACACCCATTAGAGAGCTCAACAGCATTTGTTTCCAACTGAAATTTTCATTGAATGCCTACAATGTGCCAGGATTGATGTTTGATTTAAGGATCAGAGACAGACACAAGCAAGACAGATACAGCCCTTGCCCTCAAGGAGCATACAGCCTCCTTATCAGAAAGAGAATATTAAGGGACTTCCCTGCCGGCACAGTGGTTAAGACTCCACACTCCCAATGCAGGGGGCCCGGGTTCGATCCCTAGTCAGGGAACTAGATCCCACATGCATGCCGCAACTAAGAGTTTGCATGACACAACTAAGGAGCCCGCCTGCTGCAACTAAGACCTGGCACAGCCAAATAAATAAAATAAATAACTTTTTAAAAAGAGAGAATATTAATAAATTAGGAGTAGGATGAACTAAAAACCAGTGATTCAGGATAGAAGGTGGCGAACGTTATGAGAGGGATAGAGAGCTTAGAGAATGGAGAAGTGACATCTGAGATGACAAATTGGGGACAGCCTCAAGGAGGAGGTGGCATTTGTACTGGGCTTTGAGTGACTTGGACATGTAAGCATGTCCAGCTTTCCTTCCAGCTGGAGGGAAGAAAGCAATAAAAAGTAAGGACTGGAAATTGAAACTCAACTGCCTACAAGCATATAAGGTAGGCATAACTAGTACTAGAGTACTATCATCTCATACTATATAGTACCAGAAATTAGTAGTAATGTAATACAACATAGTACCTGGCTTACAGTAGGCATTCAATAAATACTTTAGTGAGAAAACGAAAATTATTGAACCCCTACCATCCTCCAGCTGATTGTTGCCAATTTCCCAGCTGATCATGATCAGATATTCAGGTTTCTGAAGAGGAGCTAAAAGTCCAGAATTTTAAGTGAAATTTTGCAATTATAAACACTATATGTAGATATACTTCCTAGTTCTGTCTACTGAGGGAGCCTATGAGAAATGACACCACTGTTAGAAAAAAAAGGGGGGGAGGGGGGAATTCCCTGGCGGTCCAGTGATTAGGACTCCCTGGTCCCACTGCAGGGGCACAGGTTCCATCCCTGGTTGGGGAGCTAAGATCCCACAAGCCATGAGGTACGGCAAAAAAGAAAGAAAGAAAGAAAAAAATGACACTGCTGTAGCAATAAGCACTGGGCACCCATATCTTGCTTTCTAAATACCATTCTCCACTAAAGTGAACCAAGCCTTGGAGAAACAACTGATTGTCAGAGCTGGGGCAGGGAAATTACAATGTGAGGCTGGCACATCTTATTGAGCTGGAAAGTAAGGAAGTGCCAAAAGAATGATGGGACTTGTGAAAAGAAGCCAAAAGGCCTGAGTTCAGATCCCAGTTCTGCCACTTTCCAACTATATGTGACTTTGGACAAGCTAGTTACCTCGCTGGGCCTCAGTTTCCTTATCAGCAAAATGGGGTTAATAGAACTAACTACCCCCAAGGATTGAATGAGCTAATACAGGTGCCAGTGCGGAGTGATAGTTCAACACAAGCTAGCTAGGAAATTTTTTTTTTTTTTTTTTTTTGCGATACGCGGGCCTCTCGCTGTTGTGGCCTCTCCCGCCGCGGAGCACACGCTCCGGACGCGCAGGCTCAGCGGCCATGGCTCACGGGCCCAGCCGCTTCGCGGCATGTGGGATCTTCCCGGACCGGGGCACGAACCCGTGTCCCCTGCATTGGCAGGCGGACTCTCAACCACTGCACCACCAGGGAAGTCCCTAAATAGACATTTACATGCCAGTGTCACTCATGTTAAAACTCCTTGCAATCCGAGACTATGTCCTTATTTTTTCCCAGTCTTTTTTTTTTTCTTTTCGGTTTTTACTTCCGTGCTAAGTACAGTAAGCCATAGAGGTAGGGGCAGTAAACATTTCAGGAACTGTAAAGAAGAGGGAAGCCATGATCACCTAGTTGAGCCAGGGCAGGTGAGCCTGTGAGATACTCCTACGCCCCCTAGTGGTGCAGATGGGAATTCCTCCTGGCTCTCTTACCAGTTTGGCAATCTTTTTTTTTTTTAAAGATTTAATTTTATTTATTTTTGGGTCTTCGTCGCTGCGCACGGGCTTTTTCTAGTTGCGGCAAGCGGGGGCTACTCTTCGTTGCGGTGCAGGGGCTTCTCATTGCGGTGGCTTCTCTTGTTGCGGAGCTCAGGCTCTAGGGTTCGTGGGCTTCAGTAGTTGTAGCACGTGGGCTCAGTAGCTGTGGCGCACGGGCTTAGTTGCTCCGCGGCATGTGGGATCTTCCTGGACCAGGGATCGAACCTGTGTCCCCTGCATTGGCAGGCGGTTTCTTAACCACTGCGCCATCAGGGAAGTCCCCAGTTTGGCAATCTTGAAGAACTGGATGAAATTATCTACCCATAAATTAATAAATGTAGAAATGCATAATGGTGTAAATTCTTCCTACTTGAGATAAGCATAGTAATAAATTTTAAATGTGACTTGAGGCTGAGAGGACTCTGAGGGTTTCTTGATTTGAGGGCTGGGGTCATGTCTAATTCATCTCAACTATTCTCCCACAGGGCCTAATGCACCATTGTTTATTTTTTTACTTAAAAAATAATGCATGAACTTGATAGAAAAGTTTAGACAATACAATAGGGAAGAGAATGACAAGTAAGTCTTGCTCCAGGCCCAGAACCTAGGCCCCAGGCCCTCAGTTTCACTTCCTGATAATAGCCACTTGTACTAGATTCTCCGGAATCCTTCCAGTAGGGTAATCAACTCATCCTGCTCTGCCTGGGACTTTCCCAGCTTTAGCACTGAAAGCCTCACATCCTGGGAAACCGCTCAGCCCCAGGCAAATTGGGATAGTTGGTCACCCTACCTCCCAGAGACATCTATTCATCATACACAAACATATACACATATTAGTTGCATTACTCAGCATCCTGGTGTTATTTTAATCAAAACTATATTTCAAAGATCATTCCTTATCAGCTGTATATTCATTTAACGAATACTTATGGAGTTACCTACCATGCTCTAGGTACTGTTTTAGAAGCTGAATATACAGTAGTAAACAAAATGGGCAAAAATCCCTTTCCTCATGGAGTTAACATACCAGTAATTATATCTGTTGTATTAATCACTTTGCTATTATGACCAATGCTGTCCTGGACATTTGTGTGTACGTATTTTTCCTACATGTCAGTGTGAGTTGGTCTATAGCAGCACCGTCCACAGAACTTTCTGTGATGATGGAAATGTCCTCTATCTGCTGTGTCCAGTATGTAACCACTAGCTACGTGGGCCATTGAGCTCTAAAAATATGACTAGTGAGCCTGAAGAATTGAATTTTTAATTTTGTTTTTTAATTTAAATTTTTAAATGTAAATAGCCACAGTATTGGATGATGCAGGTCTGTGGGAGAAAGTCCTAAAAATAGAAAAGATAAATCAAAAGATGTGTGCTCTTGTAAATTGGATAATTATAGGCAAATCGCCCACGAAGAGGTTGTATTAGTTTTCCGTTGCTGTATAACAGAAGTCCACAAGCTTAGCAGCTTAAGCAACACACACTATGTCACAGTTTCTGTGGGCAAGAAGTGTGGGCATGGCGGAACTGGATCATGGCATAACAAAAGATTACAGGAGCAGATTTCCCATTGATTTTCCTTAGGATCACTATTTAGTTGAATAATTTTTTAAACCATCTGTCACCACCCGCCTACCTCACTGCCTATTAGAGACCATGTCTTTCTCCCTCACACCATATCCCCGGCACTGGAGGGCCCAGCACACAGTAGGCCCACAGGGACTCTTTGTTGCCTGAATGAATGAGTCTCCCTTGGCAGTAAAAATCAAGTTTGCGAAGCCTTTGAGCAGGACCCCCTTCCCCACTCCAGGCTCTCATCAGAACCCCAAGAGGGTCTTAGATGATGTAGGCCATCTGAGAGAGGCTGCCAAAAACTAAAGAGGAAGAGATGATTGTGGGAAATATTTTCCTCAAGAACATTAAGGGAAAATGGGAGGAGAAAGATCCATTCATTTGACACACATTATTAGGTTGATTGTTTTTGAAAAACAGCCAATGTGATTGTGGGGAATGAGGGAGGGCTGGCAATACATTTGCAAGCTAAGAAAGGGAGGGTGGGGACATTTTCACGGAGAATGCCCAGAAAAAACAGGAAGGGATATTGCACATTTAGTCTAGTCTCAGCATTGACTGGGGCTGGGGTTGGGGGCCGGGGTGGGGGGGGTGCGTATAATGTAGGTTAGTGGTTCTCAAAGTACAGTCCTGTCCAGCAGTGGCTGCATCACCTGGAAAAAATGTTAGAAATGCAAATCCTCGGGCCACACCCTAGATTTACTGACCTGCTGAATCAGGAACTCTGGGGGTCTGCCCCAGCAACTCTTGTTTTCAGAAGCCCTCCAGGTGACTCTAATGCAAGTAAGAGTTTGAGAACGACAGGCACTCTTAACTGCACAGGTACCAAAGCCAGACTGCATGGGTTCAAATCCTGACTCCAGTTTTCCATCTGTGTTAAAAGGTAATTTAATCTCTCTGTGCTTCGATTTGCATAGTTGTAAAATGTGAGTAGTAGAACCTAAGTCATAGCTTGCTCTGAGGATTCATTCATGTAAAGTGCTTAGAATAATAAGCACACAAAAAGTTCACTATTAATATAGTATTATTTCAATCCTGTCCTCCTGTGACTAAGTGTATGAGCTCATGGAAAGTTCATTTCAAGAGCCCAAACTGGAGGCACTCAGTGGATTTGAAGCCCGGGTCTGGGACTCCCCTGCCCTCACCGTCCTCCCCGCTCTCAGCACAGGGTCTGGTGGCAGCTACAAAGCCAACACAAAGGCTTATAAATACCCACAACACACCTCTGCCCCCACTAAAGCACCCCCATCCCTGGAGAGGAGAAAGGGCACTTTTGGCTGGGAAGAGGTCAGATGCACAGGTGCCTGGCATAGGAACAAGAAAAAGAATGGTAAAATAAGCATCGGCCCTCTAGGGTTGCTGCCTACCCGCCAGGTTATTCGTTTGTGAAAAGATGCCCACATGGCAAGCTAAAAATAATCCTCCTGTTGCCAGCAGGTCAAGCAAAATCAACCCAGAGGACTGAGAATGGGACAAATGAGGCGCAAATTTGCATTCAATTAATCTGGCTTAGCAAACGTGGTTATTTGTCCAGTGCAGACTCCTTACTGTGAGGGCTTTGTGGCCTTTCAGGGTGGAGTTTAATTGATCATTGACTTTCCTGGTTAAGAAAACCACACAGACTTGTTAGCAGAGCCTGCCTTTTAAAAAGATGTAGCTTTTGTTAAGTGGGCTATATACAAGAGCCAATTTGGTGCAGTGAAAAGTGGAGAAAGTGGAGATTCAAAACATCTGGGTTTTAGGCCTGCTCCTTTCAAGATTGAGGTTTAGTCTCTCTCTTCAAACCCGAGGCTCCCCATCTTATACAGAGCTGGAGCTGGACCCCATGGCCAGGAGGCATGTGGACACAATTTTAAATAGTTTGACTCTAAGGGAGATAGAGATTACTTCTGCTTTCACTAGGAAGTTTCAGTGTGGTGGTAGTCTTGTCTTCAGCACCTCTCTAATCATGCTTAATCTCCCTTTTCAGCGGCAACAGTAGCCAGCATGAATTTATAAGATTGTATTGTTTCCATTGTATTTTTCCAGTGTGCTGTAGAAATGTGATACTGATTTTCTATTTGTAGCTTGGGAGTGATAACAGATCTCCCTTTAAAATTTGTTTGCTGAAGTTTAAAGAAAGAACAACTCGATTGAAGAGAAAGATTCAGTAATAGTGCATAAGTAAATATTAAGTAATAGTAATAACGATTTAAATTTGGGAAACAGTGGCTGAAGCACAAAGCCTGTTCCACAAAGCCAGTCTCTGAATCTGGATCCACATTTTCCAGATTTCCCTCCCTTCCTACCGTCAGAGGCCAGGAGGCGCGGCCCACCCACTGGCCCCGCCCCCAACCGAACGCACGTTCCATAAACCACTCCCCTATCCCCGCCCTCGCCCCGCCCCCTCGGGCTCCTCCTTCTCGGCCGACGCTGCCCTGCGCTCAGCGGCGGCAAGATGGCGGCGCAACTGCCGGACCGTGATGGTGGTTCGCAGCTGGCAGGGCCCGCGGCGGAGGCCGACCCCCTGGGCCGCTTCACGTGTCCCGTGTGCCTCGAGGTGTACGAGAAGCCGGTGCAGGTGCCCTGTGGACACGTGTAAGTTGAGGGTCAGGGGCCGGTCGGGGGGGCGCCTGACTGGGAGGAAAATGGAGCCGAGGAGCGAGGCCTCGGCAGGGAGGGTCTCGAGGCGGGAGCGAGAGGACATGGAGTTCCTGGAGGCCCGTGGAAGTTGGCGGGGTGGTCTTCTCTTCCGCCCTGCTTACTCCCAAGTATCCCGCTCTTCTGTTGGGCGCCTGCTGTGTTACAGGCAGCCTGCTAGGCTCCTTCCACGCGCGATGGTGGAGTCGCACCCTGCTGGGGGTTTGGTAGGGTCTGAAGTCGGCTCTTGGGGAGCCAGTTTCCCTTAAATAGTCTGTACGTGGCCCCTGAAGTACACTGTGTATGGCGTCATGTGTCCAGCTGTGCCAAGTAATGCTAATATTCACTACAGTTGGGGAAACGCTGGACTAGACCGAAAGAACAAAAGGGAAGTCTTGATGTAGATCTGACCAGTCTGCCCTTCACTGTGAAAGAGGTGGGGAGTTGGCAGATAGGGATTGTTAGCATTCCTACTTGGGTACGAGGTTTGTTTCATTGTATTTGAAATTATAAAGGCTCCATATTGCTAATAGACTGCTTATGACGACTAAAAGAGATGTGTGTGAAAATGTCCAGTATAGGTTCTGGGGTAGGTGCTTTGAGGTTGGCTGGGTTTGAATCTAAGCCTTGCTCCATCAGACACACATCAGACGCTTAAGTTGAAAGAACTGTAGAGAATGTGGCTACCTTCCTCTTGCTACTGGGAGTTGGATTTTCCTCTGTGGCCTTCCCCAATGGTCGTCACGGGCATCATCTTGGTATTGGTCTTAGGACCCCTCTGTTGGTCAGTAGGCACAATAGGCACCTGCTGGACCTCATGGGCATTCTTATTTCTGCAGCACTCCTGCAGGGGAAGAGGATTGGAGGCCATCTTGCAGGTGAGGGCACTGAGGCTCACTTAGGGCAGGTTCATCATTGTCTACTCTCCCCAGATTGATTGCAGGTGTCTGTTTGCCAGTTCAGAGAACAGTTGGCACCTGGCAAGGGCTCTTCAGGCACACTCACTGACTGCTTTTTGCTTCTTCAAGTGCACCAAGCTCTTTCTAGCTTCAGGCTATTCCTGTTTGGAGTTCAGTTAGCCTGGAACTCTTCTTGCCCCATTTGCACCTCCCCCGTCACTATCCCAGATCCTTTCCAGACTTTAAGTCCTAGTTTAAGTGTAACCCTTGTCACCATCCCCATGTAAATTACCTCCCTTCTTCTTTCCTGGGGCTTCTTTCTCCAACCTTGCACAGAGCAAAACTTAGGGATCACGAGGGCAGTGATCATGTCTGTTTTGCGCCTCTTTCTGTCCCAAGTGCCCAATGTAGTGTCTGAGCAACCATCTTCCAATCTTATGTTCAACTGGCTAAAATATCTGTGTGCTCGCTATGTGTCAGATTTGGGGGCACAGTAGGAAAGAAGGTGATTCTGCCCTCGGAGTTCACAGTCCAGTGAATTGATGATAAATAAGTACTAATAATGCTCAGTTTTGTCAAAACTCATTGTGCAATGGGAAGGTATTATAGAGATCAAACCTGGGGTGGGGGCAGGGGGAGTGATCAAGTAAGGAACGAATGAACTAAGAAATTAGTGGTGGAAGCAAACTTTGTGAAAGTTGAAGTGGAGCCTAGGTAGCTTTTTCGGGGGGTCCGAGTCCTCTTTCCTTGGATCAGTCCTCCGTATTATGTTTACCTAATTTTGGATTAAGTCAATGGATTTCATTTACAATTAACATTTAAAAGAGGATTGACCCAGCACAATTTGCCAACGGAAGAGCAGCAAAATTTGAGGTTTCCTTGAGCCAGATGGACCTTTCCTAGGTCAGAGGTCAGTACTGGGATTCAAACCTTGGCTCTTTTCTATACTCACCATACTAGCTCCGTGTGTTCATCAGTTCAGTGCTGATTAAAAACAGATGGCTACACCTCTGTGAGGGCAGCCAAGTCTCCCTTAGCTCCAGCCAAGTGCTTTTTGCTCTGCCTGGTTGATTTTTGCTAACTTTTGTGCTTGGAAGTGAGCATCACTGCAGCTCCAGCTGCGTGGGGCATTGAATTTTTATAAAACTTTATTTCAAGCCCTGAATTTTACATCCCCCTCCAGCTTAGTGGAATACAGCTGGAGAATGGCAAGGTGGCTGGGTACCCAAGAGAAGGATTTTCTAAGTAGCATTATAACAGGAAGTGGAGCATCTAGAAGGCTGAACTAGAAAAAGGCCCATAAATAGGAAATGGAAACTAAAAGCCAGTCCAAGATACAGGGGCCATTTAAAAGCAGGCTTGTTCGTCGGGCATGACTCAGGCACAGAATGGCTTGTGAACATTGATCTCTGAGCTGAATCTCGGTGTATGCTTGAAGGGAGGCTTTGAGCCGCTTTTATCTACAAGCTGGGTTTGATTTCATTATGCTCTGTGGGATCTTCTGTGCTCTCTTGGGTTACTCTATTGATCTGCCTTTGAGATGACGTATAACAAGTGATGGCCGTAAGGCCCCATCTGCCTCTTTAACCTCATCACTTATCCTCTCCCCGTGGTCTACCACATCATGGCCTCAGAGACCTTCCTTTCTACCTTTTGGTTCCCGCTTTGCACTTGGTGTCATCTCTGTGGAACTCTTTTCATCCACGTCTGTGCGGCTCTCTTCATAATTTTAGGTCTCAGCTCAACTGTTACCCACTTAAAGAAGCTTTCTATGACCCCCTTCCCCCGCAGCTGATCTCTTTGCCTTGTTTTATTTCCTTCATATATTTAATCACTATCTGAAATTAACACTTGTGTTTTCCCTTACTCTGGAATATAAGCATCATGATGACAGGGACTTTGTTTAGTTCACCACTGTGCCCTCGGTTGTGAATCATTAGACCCCCTCACCTTCTCCCATCTTGGTTTAGAATTTTGCCTAGCAGCATTGAGCATCTAGCTAAATAACAAAAAGGAAGAAAATTTTTAGAGACAGTAAAAAATGGTCAGATGCACAGATTACCTTTGATTATATGTCCTGAGTTCTTCCTGGCAGATTTTGTTATCTTGTCTGTCAGGTTGAGTATGTAGCCAGGGTATTTTCATGCTTTATTATTCCTTCCTTCTCTGTACCGTATCTGAGTATCACCACCTGCCTAGGCTTCGGACAGAAAGTTGGTCATCTTTGACTTCTTTTCTTTTCCAAATTCAGTAAGTTACCAAGTCCTACTGATTCTACCCCTGAATCATTTCCTGAATTCTTTATTGCCTCACGGTTTCTTGCCTTTGGCTATCTGTTTGGTTTCTACATTAAGTCTTTTCTGTCTTTCCTCATCTAAAAAAGTTTTAAAACCGACAACTCTGTTGTGCATGATAACGCCAGAATTATTTTTCTAAAACTTTAATTTGGTCTGGTTGCTACCTTGTTTTAAACACCTGGCTCCCTACTGCTTATGAGGAAGGGTGTTCAACACTCAACGATGCATCTGAGGAAATAAAAGTCTAAGTCTAAGGGCCTGGAATATTCTTCCCCTTCTGTACCACTGAACTCTTTCTTTTAAGGCTCTTTCGCGGATGCTGCCTCTGAAGTCTTACCAGCTCTGTCCTTCTTGGGTCACAACTGTTGCTCTTGACTTTGTGTTTCCATAGTGCTTTGCATTCATTTCTAATGATAGCCACGTCTGTTTGTGGTGCATTTCATATGTGCTAGACACTGTAGTAAGAGTCTGCTATGCATAATCCATCCTCCCAACAATCCTAGAAGTAGGTACTACAGTCTCCACTTCACAGAGGAGAAACTGAAGTTCAGGAGATCCCCCCAAGATACCTCAGCGGCAGGGGCTAAGGTCTGAAGACTGTGCCGTAGCACCTTCAGCCATATCATGGGAGTTTGCATTTATTTCTGTTCGTTGCAAGGAACACCCTCCCCACCTTTTTCTTGCCCAGAAGGACTCAGAATTTGAATCAAGAGCAGGGAGCAAGTTGTTTTTTATTCATTGATGTCATTTTAAAAGTTTATCCATTTTTGTTGTCTTGTCTCCACGATGCATGACGCAGGTTCTCTGTATGTCTTGTTCTAGCTTTTGCTCTGCATGCCTGCAGGAATGTCTGAAGCCGAAGAAGCCTGTCTGTGGGGTGTGTCGCAGCACTCTGGCACCTGGCGTCCGAGCTGTGGAGCTCGAGCGGCAGATTGAGAGCACAGAGACTTCTTGCCATGGCTGCCGTAAAAATGTATGTGGAAGTAAAACGGAAGAGTCAGTGTCTTTCTATAAGATGGGTAAAATGTAGATCTGTTGCCGCGTTGTTTCTGAAGTTAGAGCGTGACTAAGTGACTAACAGCACGTGTGCATGCTGGTTATCTGTGGCAGTGGCTGTGCTGTTGCATTTTGGTAACCTTAATTGGTTGTGGTGGGGTTTTTTCCCTTTAAGAATTGGTTTAGTATATTACATAGTTTAGCTTTGAAAGCCATAGAAATCAGTTGTCCCAGTTTTTTCCTGCAAAAGACCCATTTTCCCAAAGCAGCATACACAGTTTTAATTAGAATATAATGACAATGATATTTCTTAATTTTAAAAACTATAAGATGAAGTCAGTGACTCAAAGTTATCTGCTGCAATGAGTTTGAGGGGAATTTTTTTTTTTTTTTTTTTTTTTTTTTGGCCACGCCACCCGGCATGCATGCAGGATCTTAGTTCCCAAACCCCAGGGATGGAACCCGCGCCCCCTGCAGTGGAAGCTCGGAGTCTTAACCACTGGAACACCAGGGAAGTCCTGAGGGGAAATTTTATAATGTATATTACTAAAGATATAAAACTTGTTCAACTTTTTAGCACTTGGCAAGGAGGAATTGTAGTGCAAAAGTCAGTATGAAGTCATTTGATTATAATAGCAATATCTAACATTTGAAATGCATCCATACTCTTTTGTATGACCATATTAGAGTCAAGAATATTTATTTTAACATCTGTTGTAACTGCACACGTTACAACATTTTATTTTCAGAGACATATACGCAGCATTATTGGTTTTTAAATCATTATGATTTTATTAATTCCAGACAACACAAAAATATAAACTAATGTAGGCTTGTTCCCCACTCCAGAGATTACCTCTTTAAAAATGCTTCAGTTTAGAAGGCTGCAAAAACATTTTTCTGCCCATTGACAAACAAGTGTGGGATTTCTACAAAATAGGATCATACTATAATATATATTTCTACAAGTTCTTTTCACTTTTGAAAACTTTTTTTTTACCTATTGACTTATTTGACATCCTCGCATGTTAGTTTCATTACTTTAACACCTTAATATGGATAACCATAAAATGGATATACCTTACCACTTCTTTCAGAGTGATTTAGCACTAGGGGTACACAATGGCTGCAGTTCTGAGTAGGGCTCTTTCCCATCCCTTTTAATTGGGAGCTCTTTGATAGACAGCTTGAGGTCAAGTTCTTTAGCTGGAGATAAGACAGAAAGAAGCATCATGGTAAGCCAGAGCTCAAATACTGAAATATATTTTTCCTTGTAGTTTCTTTTGATTTAGAAACTTAAGATACTGAAATAAAGTTTCCTGTTACCTTCATCTTTCTGTATGTATGCATGATGAGTTTTTAAAAATTTCTGTATGCTTTTGATTTTCTTCATTTTAAAGATTAGTGATTGTATTGTATTATACCTCCAGAAATGTTTATCTTCCCTTTACCTCCTCTTTCTTCATTCCTTACACTTTTTCTTTCTTTTTAGATCACCTGTGATGAAGCACTCTTCTGTGGGTTTTCTTTTCTCTTTCCATCTTGCAAAGACTAGATTTTATTAGAGAAATAGAATTCAGATTCTGGGTTTTTTTGTAAGATCATTTATCACAATCTGGTGATAGGATATAATTGTTTAACCAGGGTTACTAGCCTTTATCCCTTTTACGTAAATCATCACTTTTCTTTGCCGCACTTATAATGGAATGTGGTTCTCGGCTTGCGTAAGGAGATTAGTTTAAGTGCTAGTGTGGAAAACTTTAAAAACTTCACTGGGTTTGGAGTGTTTCTGTGAGCAGAGAGCATATCATGAATAAAGCAAACCTCTCTGAGAGTGATTTTAGAGTGGAAGCAGATATCCTCGTTTGGTCAAGTAAAACATCAGCCTTGGTATTAACAGAAACCCTGCAACAGTCAGAGTTTCAGTCCCATCAGCATAGCCAGGAGTCTGGTGAAATTGTTTGCCAGGGTGATATAGGTCTAGTTTTCATCTTGCCTTTGCTTTGGGACTGTGTTAGACTGGGTACAAGATCCTGACTAACTTGTGGGCTCTGATTCTTCCTACTTAAGTTCTTCCTCTCCAAGATCCGTGCACATGTGGCTACCTGTTCCAAATACCAAAATTACATCATGGAAGGTGTGAAGGCCACCACCAAGGATGTGTCCCTTCAGCCAAGGTAAATGACTCTGTCACTCTCTTAGGTGGACGTCTTTCTTCATGAGTTTTGGAAAGTGGCGGTATAATTGTTATGCTGGCTAAAGCTGACGTAAGGTTTTGTTTTGGGGTGGGTGTGGAGAAGGACTCTCATGTTCATTTCAAATATTAGCTGATCTGTTATTTTCAAATCATTTGACCTGATGCATAAGTGATCATCAGAACCCCTGTCATAACACATTGAGTGAACTTTGCTCCTTTTGGGAGGGTACAGTGATTGAAATTGTGTGGAAAGGTACTCACAGAGAGGTTTCTTCTTTTTTCCTGCCTTTCATCTTCCAGAAATGTCCCAAACCGTTATACTTTTCCTTGTCCTTACTGTCCCGAGAAGAATTTTGATCAAGAAGGACTTGTAGAACACTGCAAGTTGTTCCATAGCACGGACACTAAATCTGTGGTAAGAGTAACTCTTTGAGTTTTTTGTTTTGTTACGTGGGTTTTTGTTGTTGTTTTTTGAATTTTTATGGGGAAAAAAAGTCAAACTTAACAGAAAAATTACAGGGTTAGTTAAATGAACTCTATGTACCCTTCACCTAGAGTCACAGATTAATAAGATTTTACCATATTTGCTTAACCATACTCTATATACATATTTTATGCTAACCATTTGAGAATAAGTTACAGATATCATGACCCTTTGTCCCTAAATACTTCAGCACATGTCTCCTAAGAAGAAGTAATGTCTTCTTGAAAACCACATTTTTTGTGAGTTTGATTTTCACATTCAGGAATTGTAACATTGATACAATCTAATACTGACTTTGGAATTCATGTTTAAATTTTAACAACTGTAGTGTCCTTCATAGCAGTCTCCCCGGCCCCAAAATCTTGGATCTGTGTGTTATATTTAGGTGTCATGTCTCTTTAGTCCTCAGTTTTTCTTTGTTTTTCATGACCTTGACATTTTTGAAGAGGACAGGCCAGTTTTATAGAATGTCCTTCAGTTTGGGTTTGTCTGTTTCTTCATGATTACGTGCAGGGATGCTACATGGTCCAGGTATACATCAGGCGGGTCATGTGATGTTTGTTGTTCCCACTGTTGGTAATGATAACTTGGATCCCCTGGTGTCTGCATAAAGCTGCCATTTTCCTTTTGAGTAGCTTCTTCATAGTTGTGGGGAAAGAGAATGTAGATGAAATTATTAGGAAAGTGCTTATCAGTCCTTTGATATTTAATTTATATATCAAGGCTGACATGTAGTTTTCTTTAAAAAAAAAAAAAAGTTTGAATTTGGTCCATCTCAGCAGTGTTACCCTTCCCTCTTTTTTTTTTTTTTTTTTTTTTTGTGGTACACGGGCCTCTCACTGTTGTGGCCTCTCCCGTTGCGGAGCACAGGCTCCGGACGCGCAGGCTCAGCGGCCATGGCTCACGGGCCCAGCCGCTCCGCGGCATGTGGGATCTTCCCGGACCAGGGCACGAACCCGTGTCCCCTGCATCAGCAGTCGGATTCTCAACCACTGCGCCACCAGGGAAGCCCACCCTTCCCTCTTAATGTGATTGACAGACTAGGTCTTCATACAACTTGCTCTATAGTTTTGTTTGTTTTCCCATTTATCTCACACTGCTTCTGTTGAACTATGTAGCTAGTTTTATGAGCAGATCTTCAGCTCCACTGCTGTAAAAGATGGTGCACAGACTTGAGAATTTGCATGAGCTTTTGCTAGTAGAATTAGGCCTGATGGCACTCTGTGTTTTTCTGTCTTAAATCTTAAGATTCATCTGGTCTGTTTGAGAATACCTTGAATCTTCTCTTTATTGAACTTCTTGCCAAGTCCAAATTCTGGGCAGTACAGTTACTTTTTACACTGGGCTCCCTGGACTCTTAATGTTGTGCTGTGACAGATTCCACAGATGAGTCCCCCCTCTCTCTGCTTTTCCCAACCCCCCAAACTAGGGAACTGGGCTGGCTTGGCCCAGCGAGCACCCTGTTTTCAGCCAGGCCCTATTGCCGCTAGGCACACACACACACACACACTGTCTGGTGGCTATTCTGGGCACTCTCTTTTCATTAAGTTCCTGGCATGAACTGTCCCCATCTTTTCCACAGATAGTGGTGAGTCCTGCTTTTCACTAAGTTCCAAGTACCAGGTGTGTGTTCCTTTCTTCTCTGTTCGTTCTGTCTCAGGAGCTCTCTGATCTATCTCTGAGGTCACAGACTGGCAGCCTGTCTAGCCCATACACATTTTCATTTCCCCAAACTTTAAAAATTAGCAGATTTCTCAATCTTGATACTCTACATTTGAGAAATTAGAAGTTCCGGCAAGAGTTGGCTGGCTCTGAGTAGTGCTGGCCCCTCTAGATGGGATGACTCACAGACATCCTGCTTTGCTTGTTTGCCTTTCCCGCCGGGTTCCTGTGAACACTTGAGTGTGCACCCCTCCTTCTGTGTCCTTATCATTCCCTCGTGCTGAGGAAAAGGCTCCTTTGCAAGTCCGCCTCTTCTCTGCCCGCATCCTCAGATCCAGGCGGAGGACTGAGACTAGGGCCTTGCCCTGCTCCTGAGGCTTCCTCTCCCCACCATGTTTCTCCTGTCACCTTCAGCTTTTCTCTTTACCCGCTCCTAACACTTGCTTTCCTTCAGACGTGCCCAATCTTCCCTGTCTAATTGGTGGGAGGAATATTTGATCCACTGTTTTCTCTATATAGCCTGCAGTTTCTCTTTTCCTTCAAGCTTTGGTTTGTCAGCTGCTGCTGTCTCTTCCGTATTCTCTCCTTTATCCCTTTAGAGTCCAGCGTCCACTGCTGGCATCACATTCTCCATGGGCCCATTTGGTTCTTCTTAAGTCCTTGTTTTCTCTCACCTCGCTGCAATTTTTAAAATTTGTTTCTTTGTATGTAGTCAGTTCCTTGTATAAGAAGTGGACTGTCGCCCCTTCCCCTAGACTCCTGGTTCCCTCTATACCATCAGTTATTCAAGTATTTTTTATATTCTTGCAATTTAGTTTATGTTTGGATGTGATAAATGCATTATATTACCACTTGTCATTTTTGTATAATAGAAGTAAACCCAGTGTAAAAGTAAAACACCATACCATGCCTGCCTACCTTTCATGAGATCAGTCACAAAGAATTGATTATTTTCTCTCAAAAATAAACAGCCTTGGGCTTCCCTGGTGGCGCAGTGGTTGAGAATCCGCCTGCCGATGCAGGGGACACGGGTTCGTGCCCCGGTCCGGGAAGATCCCACATGCCGCGGAGCGGCTGGGCCCGTGAGCCATGGCCACTGAGCCTGTGCGTCTGGAGCCTGTGCTCCGCAACGGGAGAGGCCACAACAGTGAGAG
>NW_021145629.1:39921-75000 GCF_002837175.3 Physeter macrocephalus
CTGCCGATGCAGGGGACACGGGTTCGTGCCCCGGTCCGGGAAGATCCCACATGCCGCGGAGCGGCTGGGCCCGTGAGCCATGGCCACTGAGCCTGTGCGTCTGGAGCCTGTGCTCCGCAACGGGAGAGGCCACAACAGTGAGAGGCCCGCCTAGCACAAAAAAAAATAATAATAAAATAAAAATAAACAGCCTCATCATCTGATACTAATACCCGTCTTTCTGAGATCTGTATCTTTATTACATAGATGAGTGTTGAGGTTTCTGAGGCAGATGCCAATCTGGAATGGCCATCGCACCCCAGAGCCATCTGGGATGAGCCACTTCTCAGCCGCCACCTCTTCAGATTCATCTGCATTAAACTTAGTAAATCCCCACTCCTTGGAGATGCAGATTTCCTGGCGGCCAGGGAACCTGAACTTGGCCCTGCATAGGGCCTCAATCACATGCTCCTCTTTCTGCAGCTTGGTGTGGATGGGCAAGATGACTTCCCCAATGTGGACTCTGGCTACTGTGCCCGAGGGCTTTCCCCAGGCATCCTGTATACCTGTCTGGAGCCTAGACTGGGGACGGCCTGAGGCCAGACATTTTCTTTTCCTATGATTCCGGAATAGCTGCTCAGTATACATTCTTTGTCTGCACTAAGCATGATATGTTCTATGAAAAACACCCAGAAGCCAAGTTTTCAGCTGTTTCTTCAAGATGTTTCAGTTATGGTACTTAATAACTAATTACTAATTGAAAGAGCAAACGAGCTTAGACACAGAGACACACAAACACCACCACCTGCCCCTACTACCCATTTTCCATTTTAAAGTTAGCCAGATAAGCTCAACTATTTTAGTAATTATGAAAACTAAAACGGATGTTAAGTCAAATGATAGAGCTACTCAAATTCATTTCTTACCACTGTCTCCCCTGTACTCATTTCTGGAAGTGAATAAGTGAAGAAACCAGCACACCACCCGCGCTAAGTGGATTGCCCACATTGTGAAGCTGGTTAGTGCAGAACCAGTACTGGAACCCAGTGTCCTGGCTCCGAAACCAGTTCTCTCTGAAGAGCATCAGAGACACCTCTGTCGGGTGCTCATTGGCCTCTGAGTAGTGCTCAACTGTGTGTGTGGAAAATACAAAATTATGTCATCCAGAGACATTTCTAGCTTTCAAATGTATGATTCATGCGTGTCCTCCTTTTTTGTCCCCCTTTGGATGCAAGTGACAGCGCATTTCTACACACTGTAACCAATGTTGTTGACATCTGTCCACATCAGTACATGTAGATCTGATTCTTTTTTAATGAGCTTCTCAGTTTTCCATTACTTGTCTGTACCATGATTTAACTGGTCCCTTATTGATAAACGTCAAGGTTACTTCCAGACGGTATCAGAAAATTTGATTAAAGACTGGATACTAAATGCTACTAAAAAAAATTGTTGATCGATGGGTGAGATAATAAATAGTACTGTATTTGTAAAGGGAAACACATTTTTAGGACTGTTCTGAAACAGTTAAGGGTGAATTGTTGTGTCTTATTTTTAAATGCTTCATTTTTTGCTAAAGTAAGTATGCCAAACTTAAATCTAGGTGTTGGGGATGAGGGATGGTTTAGCAAACTATTATCTACTTTCCTATAGTTCTGAAGTTTTTCATAGTACATTTGTAAAGGCTGTCATAGATTTTAACATACCTTTGCCTATATTTATGTATATCTGAAAAATAAAGTCTTAGCCTGCAGCCAGTTAAGCCGACCGTGCTCTTTTCTCCATTGGGGCCCGGTGTGCAATGGCTGCAAAGAGCAGCCTCCTTGGTAGTGTATGCAGCCTGTTGCCTGTATGGGTTGCCCTAAGGGACCTTGGAGACAGCCCTTTCCAGTGGACATTCGTGTCTGGCCTCAGGCCGTCCCCAGTCTAGGCTCCAGACAGGTATACAGGATGCCTGGGGAAAGCCCTCGGGCACAGTAGCCAGAGTCCACATTGGGGAAGTCATCTTGCCCATCCACACCAAGCTGCAGAAAGAGGAGCATGTGATTGAGGCCCTATGCAGGGCCAAGTTCAGGTTCCCTGGCCGCCAGGAAATCTGCATCTCCAAGGAGTGGGGATTTACTAAGTTTAATGCAGATGAATCTGAAGAGGTGGCGGCTGAGAAGTGGCTCATCCCAGATGGCTCTGGGGTCACATACATCCCTAATCGTTGACCCTGGACAGAGGCACTCATGAGACCTTGGCCCTGTCCCTTCCTCACTGAGGCCCGTCAGTGAATCCCACTCCTAACAAAAAAAGAATAGGAATAAAGTCTTAGATATGGATTAATTTGGTCAAAGGTTAAGTACACTCATAATTTTGATAGATATTGCTAAACTACTCTGTGGTATCTGGTACTGCAACCTAATATTTTGTCCTTATTTTCCCTCCTTTGGCTTCTTGAAATCCCTCTAATTATTTTGTCTCTGTTGAGGCCTCACTTCCTTCAGCCCTTGGTCCTCTGTTCTACCCCTCTCCTTCTGCAGAACTCCTTAAATGTCAGTGTTTCAGCCCTTCCCTTTGGAAGCCTCCTCCTCCCCAGACTCTGGTTCTGATCATGCTCTCCTCCACAGCGCCAGCCGCCTGCCTAGCTCCTTCACCATTTCACATTTATCTCGTCACCCCCCTTTGTCACATATCTTCCTTGTAGATGGTGGGGTTCCATTGTCAAGCCAGACCGCTTATGCCTGCTTCTCCCCCCCCAACTCCTCTCTGCCCCTTGCCGTGAATTTTCCATTCTAGCCAGACTAATTGGCTGCTTGCCATGTACTCTGTCTTTCCAAATACCTCCCGCTCTTCAAAGCCCAAATCAACCTCTTGTATGAAGGCTCTTTAGCCTGAGCCCCCTCATCTGAGCATTTACTTTATAAAAATAGCACATAAGGCTGTGTTTTACTTCCTTGGGATGTCGCTCATCTGTCATTTCCTTGGTTTTCTTTGTGCTTTTAGATCATTTTGTGTCCTTGGTTGGAAGGTCGTAGTCTAGGCTCCTCCTAGGCTGACACAGTGTTCTCACCTCAGGAGGGGATCAAAAATGGGTGGTATCATGGCCTAAGCCTTTTGACTCGAGTAGGAGACTGACAGTGTCTTCTGGGATGTGAATGCGCACTTGAAGATGTGACCAGGCCCTGGACTGGTGGTCAGGAAAGCTGTCCTGGAAGAAAGGTGGCCGGTCACAGGCCACAGAGGGCTAATGTCAGCTCAGACATCCAGTACCTGATACCGTGCTTCTTTATTGAAAGGTTTGTCCGATATGTGCCTCGATGCCCTGGGGAGACCCTAACTACCGCAGCGCCAACTTCATAGAGCACATCCAGCGCCGGCACCAGTTTTCTTACGACACTTTCGTGGTGAGTCTGGAGCCTCGGCTCTAACTCCTTCCCCCGGGGGATGGCACAGCTCCCTCCCTTCTCTTACCTGGAGAACTGTGGGCCCCCTTGGTGACTTTTGTCACTAACATGATGGGCTCCCTGGAATGACAGCTGTGTGGTATTTAAGAAGATGAACTGGCCAGTCATCTAGACTGAGATATAGTAAGCTTGCTTTTATTTTATGTTTTCCAAAACTTTTGTCCACTTCGGTATGTGGTTTCTACCTGTTATGGAACCTGGTTTAGGATCCTTAAGCTCAGGTGCCCACGGGAACCAGGCAAGTAATGGAAGTGATTCTGCTAAGGAATTGCAAGCTGGGCGATGTGTGACTCAGGTAATGAAGCCAGCAACGCCAGCTGATTGTTGTTGTGTGGAAAGACAGGCGCAGCATTGCCAGGCTCCTCCCTGCCCCAACCCCAAGAAGCTGGAAATGCAGAATTTCATATGACGTATCCCAAGTTTATTTTAAAGTACTTCAGGTCAAATGAAATACACCAACTAGCCAAATGTGGTCATCAGGTTTACATCCTGTCTCTAGAGCTGAGTGGTTTTGAAGAGCACACTGTTGTCTTGGCATTATAGCGGCAGATAAATCTGGCCAGCTGTTTAAAGTAAACCTTTTATTTACATATACAGATGTCAAGTTAGGATTTTAGAATAGTATTCAGTTTTTTTGTTTGCTTTTGCTGCATCGAGTCTTCGTTGCTGCACTCAGGCTTTCTCTAGTTGAGGTGGCAGGGGCTACTCTTCATTGCAGTGCATAGGCTTCTCATTGCGGTGGCTTCTCTTTTTGAGGAGCACGGGCCCTAGGGTGCGTGGGCTTCAGTAGTTGTGGCTCGCGGGCTCTAGAGCGCAGGCTCAGTAGTTGTGGTGCACGGGCTTAGTTGCTCTGCGGCATGTGGGATCTTCCCAGACCAGGGCTCGAACTCGTGGCCCCTGCATTAACAGGTGGATTCTTAACCACTGCGCCACCAGGCAAGCCCCTAGTATTCAGTCTTAATGGCTGTGTTTCAGGACCTGAGAAGGAAAGCATGACTCTTTCCTGAGTTGTCATAAGGAGTATTTTAGTCTCGGCCTAACAGAGTGTCTGAAACTCAGGACTTCAAAATAACTGTCGTTTTGTTAAAGATGAATACAATTCCCAAGTAGATAGCTTTGCCTCATTGAATCAAAGAGGCTGTTTTCACTTCGGAGCGCTCCGGCTCTGAACGCTTGGTCTGTGCCAGGCTTCACTCAGGTGCTCTCTGGTCCCCACCCTCCCGTCTGAGGGAGCCGTCATCATGGTCATCGTCAGGATGAGGCAGCCAAGGCACAGAGAGATCAAGCACTTTCCCAGAGTCATGCAGCCGACATCGCAGACGGTGGAGCTGGCCCCTGGCCTCTGGCCCCTCTCCCGAGCCACCACCGCTCACATGCCCTGCTTCTCCGACTGAAAGAGTTCTTGCAGCTGTGCACAGTTGGCTGAGGCTGAGCGTCTTTTTTGCCCGTAGGATTACGACGTGGATGAGGAGGACATGATGAACCAGGTGCTGCAGCGCTCCATCATCGACCAGTGAGCAGGCTCTACTGGGGCTCGTGTTCCAGAGCTTCCATTACGTGTTCAGCGGGAAATGTGTGACTCCTCCACCTAAATGTACAACAGACCTAGAAGTGGGCCGTGGTATTAGGACAGGGTCACTTCCGACAGGGAACAGGTCCCCAGATTAGAGCCCTCCTTTCCTTTGGGCTCTTCCCCTACTGTTTACCCTGCTTGTCACATGTCTGGTCTTGCTCCTCAGCCACGTCCTGCAGCTTCTGCCTCCTTTTTGGAAGGGAACCCAGCTTCTCCACCTGTCCTTGTTTCACGTTTGAGCCTCGTGTTCGATGTTGACCTCTCAGGTCCTCTGAGCCAGCCAGGACCTTTTCTGGGTCATGAATAGCACAGATGAGACAAGCGTCTCCTCTCCTTGTCCCCGGGGTGTGTGAGCTCTGGCAATAATGCATCTGATCAGTGATGGAGCTCCTTCTGTGCTGTGCAAGTTCCTGTTAGTTGGTCCTTGGCAGCAGCTGCCAGAAGCTGGAGTTACCTCATGGGAAACATTTCACACGTCCTGTTGGGGTGAATGTTTTGGACTTAACATGGTCTGGTGCTGGAAGTTTTGCTTAGTGATATTTTCCTACCATTCCTGCACACCCTTAGGATTAACTGGTTCAATCTTAAAAGCCTGCATGGTGCCTTTTTAGGATAAAGGTGTAACCACATATTTTTAGTGAAAGTAAGTGTTTCTGGCTTAGGAAAGTTAAACTCCATTTATCCATAAGTGGGGAGGAGGGTCAGCTAAGTGAGGTGGGAGGGCCATAGCGTTGTGGTTCTGATTTTCAAACTAATGAAGTATTTTCCAGTGACTTGGTTGTGTTTGCTACTCTATTGGGGAGCCTGCTTACGTTCCTGTCCTTGAAGCACAAAAAGGAGTCCTCAGATGAATAAGAAGTTTGGGGGCTCCAGTGGATACTAGTTCTTTTATTTGGTAATTTAGATTAAACTGCGTGTTGCTTTTCTATCACGAATGGTTTCCTTATAAAACTGGTTTCAACACGTAAGTCGGTGTGTGAAGACCTGCCTTCTAAAGCGGAGGGGTTGGGGAGATCTGGTATCGCCGCTGCTGTCTCTGACAAGACATGCTGTTCAGAAGGCACGGCACACTTCCTGGGAGCAGTTGGTAATGGAAGCTGTCCACTGGAAACTTGCTTTGCTAATAGCTCCTGAAGCCTGAAGTTCGACTGTTTCACGAATATTAATAAATACAAGGCTAAGGGCTGTCTAATCTGTAGGAGCAGAGCTTCTGATCCACCAAAAGGCATCTGGGTTTAGGTTCATTTTTCCTGTTAGGTCTCTTGTCTGAATATGGACATTGTTTCTGGTCAGTGGCTGAGGTTTCAGATGACAAGGGGCTCTGGGCCTGTGCACTGCGCTGTGGGCCTTGCGCTACCTGCCAGCGAGAGCTGCACGTGCCCAGGGCCCAGCAAAGATGGGCCCTTTGGGGGCAAAGTAACTTTTTCTAATGTGCTGTTGCTTGGGAGGGCCCCGATGTTATGGTCAGCTTCTTCACTGTAATTTCTGGAAGAAGTTCATCTCAGTCTGAGTTTAGAGGGAAATTTGACAAAACCTTCATTTGCGGGACCTGATGATGGTGGTCTCACTGGTGATACCAAGAAACTGAGTTCCTTGTATTAAGTGCACTTCATGTATTTCTAATAAGACAACTTTCCAGAAAGTGACATTTGTTATGTTCTGGCTTTTAAAAGGTAAAATATAAATAAATTTCATAATTTATCCAACTGGTAAGCTGTAATGCCTATTTTCATTATCCACCGTTTGCTGAAGTCTGGGCCTGGGAGGCCTCTGGAAGATTGTTGCTCTTTTTAAGGGGAAGTTCTTGTCTGTCACAAGTGAGTCCCATCTGGCTCTGATGTCAGCTCTGACACTTCACCGGCTGGCTTCACCGGGCCTGTCGGGTCTGGAGAAAGAACCCCCTTCTCCGCCAACCCCCCCCCCGCCCCCCATGTTGGGAGCTCCCGTGAGGCAAGAAGTGGCTGTGTTCCATGAAACGACTTCAGGTGCCTTAGCGGCAGCCCTGAAACATCATAGTAGAGGGTTCCACACGTGAAGATACGAGGTCATGGGCGTGTTTCCATTCTGCACTCTGCCGCTGGCTGTAGGATGTCTGGAAAGTACTTCCCCCATCCGATTTAAATAGGTTTTAATAGGATCTATCTCCTACATGTGGAGAAGGGACAACAGCGGGGAAAGAGGGGAAGCAGAGACCAGGGAGACTGCTGTTGGCGGTTCCAGGCAGGAGACAGTGGCCACTTGGGGCCGTGTAGCCATGGCAGTGCTGAAGTTGTCTGATTCTGTCAGATACTTTTTGAGGGTAAGGTGTGAAAGCAAGAGAGGAGTTGCCATGAGAGAATGACACCAAGGTTTGGGGCTTGAATGACTGGGGGGTGGAGTTATCTTTCTGAATTGAAGGGAAGACTCCAAGAGGAGCAGCTGTGGGGGAATCATGTTGTAGGAATGGGTACCTAGGCCTTGGGATAAGACTTCAAGTTCTAGCATCATGCACAAGATACAGGAAGTGCCAGCCCTCAAGCAACTCAAATAGGACTAGGACATGCCTGGGACACTTAAATAACTCTAAAAGTTACTCTGATGTTGTCAGTTACTCTGATGTCAAAGATGGATGTGGATCGAACTATTTCTTAAAATGTATGACTAGACAATATATTTCTACACTTGTTTTAAATCTAGTATAATTAAAAACAAGTAGGCATTAGAAGTATTTCATCTTCAGTGCTACAAGCTCTCACATTCAATTTGGCCAAAAAACTTTTTTGATTTCCTTATATTCAGGCATATATGGTGTTTACTAAGCACCCATTATGAGCCAGGATTGTGCTAGCCACTGGGGATTTATACACTAATCAGATGTATAATTACAGACTGTTAAGTGCTCGTGGTAGGGGTTAATAAATGGTAGCTATTTCATAAATAGTAAATACCTCCTACTTTATAAAGAAACAAGAAGCCAGAAGTCCAAAGGCTTACAGAAGCATCTAGACCTTTTATCATTTCTCTACCTGTGCCTTCTCCCTTTTCTGTAATATTGCATGGGAGTGTAATTTGCCCAAGTTAGGAAGTGAACACCAGGAATATTCATACTAAAAAATTATTTGTTGTTTGTTTGAAATTCATATTTAACTGAGTGTCCTGCATTTTTATCCATTAAGTCTGGAAACCCTAGTCAATGTAAGCAGAATAAATGTCCTGAACTTCTGCTATATGCCAGGCAGCTCACACCTTGTCATTAAATCATCATTTGTGCAGTTATTTGTTTTAATGGCTGCCTTGCACACTAATAAGCTCTTGAGGGCAGGGACCATACCTGTCTCGTGCACCACTGTCCTCCATACTTGACCCCGAGTATACTCAGTAAATATTCCTAGAATTGAAATGGAACTAAAGGGAGCCCTTTTACAATGATACTTCCTTTCCGTGGCGACTCTTCCAGCCCAGAATTAGGGGCCGGTACGTGGCGAAAAGAGCCTGAAAGAAGCTGGCCCCGCTGTCCAGCGCCGGGAGGCGGGTCCTCAAACCGGAAGCGCAGGAGCCAGGACTTGCTGGGCAGAGGGGGTGAGACTGGGGGCAGTCTCTAAGATGGCTGCTGCCTGGTGGGGACCTGACCTGCCCAAGGCCCTCGATGTGATCCCTGGAAGCTCTCTTGCCTTTTTTCCTCTCAATATCCCCTGGCCTTCCACCGTATCTGCTGAATGTCCCATATGAGGCTCAGCTGGGCGTTAATGAGTACAGGAATAACGACAGTAGGTAATCATTCTCATCCTGGGTTCCTGACACAGCGCCTGCCCTCAAATAATTTTTATTTAATCCTCTCTCCTGAAAGGTGACCAAAACCAGGCATTCAGGATACTCCAGAAAAGTCAATCTGATTGAATCCTCTTAACCAGCCCTGCCATTACACACATGATGGAGTGGAGGAGGGAAAGGGTGAGTAATTTGCCCGAGCGGAACAGGAACAGCTCGGTGGTACAGCATAGAGGTGTGAATAGATGCATGGTCTCAGGCACACTGCACAGTCCCCAGCATCTACACTACTAGTTGTGTGACCTTGGACAGTTTTTTTTGGTTTGGCCGTGCCATGCAGCTTGTGGGATCTTAGTCCCCCGACCAGGGATCAGACTCGGGCCCTGGGCAGTGAAAGCGCAGAGCCCTAACCACTGGACCTCCAGGGAATTCCCTTGAACAACTTATTCTAATCTCTTTGTGCCTTGGTTTCCTCATCCGTAACATGGGGTTAATAAACGTGTCTTCCTTGCAGAGTTGTGGGAAATCTAGTGAAATAATCCACATCAAGCATTAGAACGGGGCCTGGCACAAAATAAATGCTTAATAAATGTGAGCTACCAGTGCCACTACTGTTTTTCTCCATTCTTGAGACCACCCAGCAGTGCTCAGCCTCACCCAAGCAGCTAGCAGCTGTAAATGTTTGATGACTAAGTACTACTATTAAGGGAAGTGTTTCCCAAACTTGCCCTGAAGACATGAATTACCTGGGAGGCAGTTGCTCCAAAATAGATTCTCAGGCTCTTCTCTTAGAGATTCTGATTGGCAGACGTGGGTGGGGCCTGGGAATCTGTATCTTTTAAAAAGGGCCTCAGGTAAAATGCATCTTTAGGCTAGCGTAGGAAATTCTATTCTGTACACAGGCTATTGCAGCTGGGGTGGGGCAGCCACTCAGTTGATGGTTAGAACCAGGCGGACAAGCTCAGTTCTTAAAAGACTTTAGTGATAACTCTTCTGCTTATAAAAGTCATCTAGACTATCTGTTTGGTCTCACATGATGACCCCACAAATTATTTACAAAGGGAAAATTAGTAACTTTGCAGTGGAGAAACCTAGCAGACACCTTCTTTACTGAGGGATCAGACTTAGTATCCCCGATAATGGGACAGACCGTGGGTGACTTGATGGGATGCACTTGAGAACACAGCACTTCCGAGGTTCCTGGCAGAAAAACGTTTAACCTGAGTCTAATTATAAGGAAACATCAGGCAAGTCATCCAAACTGAGGGACATTTTTCAAAACTCTTGAAAAATGTCAAGGTCAGATTAAAGAAGACTAAAGAGGTAAGCAACCAACTGCAGTGCTGCATGATCCTGGGTTGGATTCTTGATGGGATAGGGGTTGCCCTAAAGGATGTTAATGGACCAATTGCTGACATTTGAATATGGATTGTGGAACAAGTAACAGTATTTTATCAGTGTTAGATTTCCTGATTTTGATAATTACACCACAGTCACATAGAGAATGTCCTTAGGAGATATGCATAGAAGAGCATATCAAATTACTCTCAAACGGTTCAGAAGAAAATAGTACATGCCTGTGTATAAATACATAAAACGATAAAGCAAATATGCACAATGTTAAAAATGATAATGCTTATTGTTTTAAAAAATAACAGAGGGCTTCCCTGGTGGCGCAGTGGTTGAGAGTCCGCCTGCCGATGCAGGGGACGCGGGTTCGTGCCCCGGTCCGGGAAGATCCCACATGCCGCGGAGCGGCTGGGCCCGTGAGCCATGGCCGCTGGGCCTGCGCGTCCGGAGCCTGTGCTCCGCGACGGGAGAGACCACAGCAGTGAGAGGCCCGCGTACCGGAAAAAATAAAAATTAAAATAAATAAAAATTAAAAAAATAACAGAAGACAGGTAAAGCAGAAAAATCTGAAAAAGAAAGTGGAAACCACTCCTCATCCCACCCCACAGACAGCCAGGGATCATTTCTTCAATGAAATACTTACATGTCCTTGGATCACCATATTTTTGATTGAAACTTAAAATGGGCAAATGCTTTACTTCTGGCCTATAACCTGCATTTTTCACTCCATGATATGTCTCTCAACATCCTTCCTGTCATTGTGGTGTCATTTTTAATGACTGCATGATGCTCCTGGTGAGGATGGACCATACTTTATTTATAAGTGGGTATTTAGGTTGTTTCCAGTTTGACTGTGTCACCCTAAAACAATAATACAACCAGTTATTTTACCAACAAAATGAGTTTATCCAGGAGCAGCAAAGAATTGCAACTCGGGACATGCAGCTATGGCAAACCATGTGCGAGTGGTAAAACAAAGGAGAGGAAACTTTTATAGAGGAGAAGGGGAAGTTGGGAGGGGCCGTTATAAACAAAAAGTCCATTGGAGGAAACTGGGAATTCAAAGTATAGTGCCTTGTCATTGGCTGCATTGTGACAGTCTCTTAATGGCCGAGCTATTGTCCAGCAAGGAGAAAATCTTTCTTCCTCCTGCTAGTACTAGTAAAATAGTGTCACTTCCTCCCGGAGATGCGAGGTACATCCCCTGTTGGGATTTGTATTGACTTCTAGTGGCATATGCATGAGAGCTCCCCCTTCTGGCCTCCCAACTCCGTTTTAGTGAGGTTTCCCTTTATTAATTTTCACAACTGATATGGACTGTGCTAGAGTGAGCATCCTTCCAAATATGTCTTGACTGCTCATCTAAGCATTTTATATACAGAGCTGCCGGTTCAGATGGAGACAGGTTGAGAGAGGCAGAAATAGGGAGAAAGACTGAGGGAGACAGAGAGAGACATGCCCAAGGTGAGACAGAGAGAGAGAGAGACAGTCAGAAAGAGACTCCCAGAGAGACAGAGATGGAGAGAGACAAGGAGAAAGAACAAGGTGGAGGGAGAGACTGGGATAGAGAAGGGTTGCTGCTCTCCGGGGAGACTGAGAGGGAGCTGGTCTGAGGCATGGAGGCCCTGACAGCCTGGCCACAGGAATTCAGGCAGAGAATGACTAAGCGACTTTTAGGAACACACCCTACAGATACAATTGTAGATGAGGTCAGTGTCCTTTGTGCAAGGATTATCATGGGACTATTGTTCCCGGTAAGCAGAAGATGAGAAGCAACCTCATTGCCCATCATCAGCAGGGGACTGGTTATATAGATTGTGCTCTAAGTGCTGGTCGGAGCCCGTCTCCAAGTAGGGCTGCCAGACTTAGCAGATAAAAATACAAGAGATCCAGTTAATTTTGAATTTCAGGTAAAGAATTAATTCTGTTCCTTGCAGTCTGATACTAAAAGCTTATTTGTTGTTTATATGAAATTCTAGTTTAATAGGGTATCTATATTTTATTTGGCAACGCTATCTCCAAGATCAGTGAGAACAGCCAGGTGAAATCAAGATAGAGGGTGTGAGTGTGTGTGTGTGTCTGTGTGTGTGTGTGTCTGTGTCTGTGTACACGTGCCTGCAAGGAGGGCTTCTGGGGTGGCTTGTCCAGGTTCTAGGTCCCAACCTACGGGGTAGTTGTAGTTCAAGGGAAGGGACCTATCCAGGGTCACACAACCACAGGTGGTAGGGCTAGGCGGGACCCCACCCTTGTGCTTTGCAGTAATGTGCGTATATGTCTTAAAAGTGTTAATGTGTTAAATAAAAATATTAAAAACAAACCATAGTTTTCTAAATTCCATTTGAACATTTCTAATTTTAAAAAAGACTGGCAATCTCAAAAACTGCAAGGGCCATCTGGGGGGAAGATATTCTACAGAATGGGAACACCACATGCCAAGTCGCTGAGACCGGAGCATGCCTGGTGTGGTCTGTTGTGGCTGGAGCCTCACTGGGGAGGTGGGCTCAAGGGGCCTGGGGCTCTCTCGGTCCCAGAGCCTCTGCCATCTGAACTAATTTCTCATCCTGGAACACTCGTCTGCCCCTGGGCTTCTTAATCATGGTGGTCAGCGGTCACTGCCGCCTTGAATGTCTTCTCACTTCCCTTTCTCACTTGCCCATCCTTGTGACCTCAGCCTGGAGTCGGTCAGAGTCTCACTCCTCTGACTCACCTGGGTCCCTCAGGGCTGGCGAATTGCCCGTTACCACTCTTCCTCCCTCACCTGTGAGCTCCTCGAGCATAGGGGCTTGTTTGTGTCTGGCTGATTTATTACAATATCCTAGCCTGCTAGGCCAGGGACATTCCATCGCTCGCTCACTGTGACTTGGGCATGTTAGCATGTCACCTCTCTGAGCCTCGGTTTCCTTATCTATAAAAAGAGGCTGATAGTCTTGCCTACCACTCAGGGCTTGCTATGGAAGTCATATGGGCCAATGTGGCGGCAGTGGGAAAGGGAGATGACATTAGCATCTGGGAGGTGCTGTATGAACTGAGAACAGCTCTGGGAAGATCTGAGGAAGGCCGTCGTTGGCAGAGGGCATGGCAAGGGCAACGGCCCTGCTACGGGAAAGAACCTGTATGAAGAGGAAGCAGGAAGGTCACTGAGGCTGGAGCAGGTGAACAGCGGGGACAGAGGAGGAGCTGAGCCCCAGGTTAGGTAGCATCTTTGTGAGCCAAGAGCAGGGTTTGGATTTTATTTTGAGTCCAAGACTTAAGGTAGCTTTGACCTAAGGAAATAGTTTGTTCTCACTTTCCCCTCCTTGGCAATATCTGCCACACTCAGTGGTCCAGAGGTGAACAAAGGTCTCCAGGTGCGAAAGGTGGGCACAGATGGGGAGAGAGGAGGCCCTGGGGCCTTATCTGGAAACAGGCTCAGCCTTCTGCCAGGAAGTGGAGATGACAGGGCAATATCAGTGCAGTCCGAGGGGCGAGGCTGCCAAGGCAAATTATCTGCGAGATAACGGATGTCAGCCCCTGTGGCAAACCCACGATTAGCCAGGCAAGATGCGCTCTGCACCTAAGCGAGATCCAGGGACCTGTGTCAGGTCTGGAACATCAGTGGACCTCCAGGTGGGATGCCGGCCCAGCAGGTGTGGAGAGGTCTAGCTTCAGGGCGCCACTCAGCACCCACACATCCACCCACCACCCTCAAGGCCTTGGACAACTGCCTTTTACCCAGGGAGACCCCCCTCTTCCCAGCTGCCTGGGACCGTCCCAGGACTCCCTCAGTCCTGGGCAAGCCAGGATGGTTGGTCACCCTACTTATTTACCCCATTTACTAGATGAAGAAACTGGGTCTCAGCAGCAGGCAGTCAGTATTTGCCTGGGTTTTGTGGTTGGGTTTTTTTTCATGAAAAAGTATTTTATTTGAAATGGTGACACATGCATCTGAAATAAAACATTCATACCCTTCAGAAACAGTTTGGAGAAAAATCTCCTTCCCACTCCTGTCTGCTTCCCTCCTCAGAAGTAACCAGAGTCTTGGGTCTAATTGTACAGTCTGGGCCTAAACTTATAATTTATTAAGTTCTGCACAACAGGCAGCCTCTGAGATATTCTGTTCACCTGAATTTTTTTCACTTAAAAGTGGGAATTCCCTGGCAGTCCAGTGGTTAGGACTCGGCGCTTCCACTGCAAGGGGCCCAGGTTCAATTCCTGGTCAGGGGACTAAGATCCTGCAAGCTGCGCAGTGTGGCCAAAAAAAAAAAAAAAAAAATAGTATATGAGTTCTTTCATCCATTCAGCTAATATTTGTTGAGCACCTACTATAAACCAGGCTTAGGTCATAGCAGTGAAGGAGACAGATACTTCCTGCCCAGGTAGAACTCCCTTTCCTCAAATTGATAGCAACTGTTTGTCTGTAAAAGCTGTTCTTAGCTCAGGAGCCATACAAAAACAAACCACAGGTTGGATTTGGCCTGGGGGCTGTAGTTTGCTAACCTCTGGTCTGAAGGGCAGTCAGTAAAATAAGTAAAATACACATGATGTCAGATATTTGCTGAGTGCTGGGGAGAAAAGTCAAATAAGGAGAAGGGGGTAAGGAGTGTGAGAGGCTGGGGAAGTGGGGGATGAAGTGGTGCCAGAGGAGACTTCCCTGAGGTGAGGTGAGCCTGGTGGCCGTCTGGGTGGGGGGAGGGGGAGATATTCCACAGAAAGGGAACATCACATGCAAAGGTGCTGAGGCTGGCGCATGCCTGGTGTGGTCCGTGGTGGCTGGAGCCTCGTCAGGGAGGTGAATTCAGAGGAGCAACAAGGGGCCCAGTCCCGCAGAGCCTCATGGTGTTGTGAATATTTTGGCTTTTCCTATGAGAGAGATGGGAGCCTTGGAGCGTTTATGTGTACATAGACAGGCTTCAGCATTTCAACAGCTGCAAAATATTCCATTGATTGGACTGTTATATATTTAACAGGTCCTCCATGATGGACAACTTTTGCTACCCTATTAAGAATTAATGAGGTTAGGGCTTCCCTGGTGGCAGTGGTTGGGAATCTGCCTGCCAATGCAGGGGACACAGGTTCGAGCCCTGGTCCGGGAAGATCCCACATGCCACGGAGCAACTAAGCCCGTGCGCCGCAACTACTGAGCCTGTGCTCTAGAGCCCGTGCTCCACAATGAGAAGCCACCGCAATGAGAAGCCTGCGCACCGCAGCGAAGAAGAGTAGCCCCCGCTCGCTGCAATGAAAACCCAATGCAGCCAAAAATAAATAAATAAATATTTTTTTTTTTAAATTAATGAGGTTAGGGACTTCCCTGGCGGTTCAGTGGGTAAGACTCTGTGCTTCCACTTCAGGGGGCATGGGTGCTACTCCCGTTCGGGGAACTAAGATCCCACATGCAGCGAGGCATGGCCCCCCCACAAAAAATAATTAATGAGGTTAATACTTGCAAATGATTAAAAAAAATTTAAGACACAGGAAAGAGCAGGTAGTAAAGAACCTTCCTCCCACTCCTGCCCGGCTGCCACCCAGATCCCCTCCTCAGAGAAAATCACCTGTGACCAGTTTCTGGTTCTCCCTCCAATGGTTGTTTCTGTGTCTCTAAGAAATACCCACATATTTCTCCCTATTTATATGCAAATGGCATCACATTGTGCATGCTGTTCTGCACCTTGCTTTTTACCACTCCATGTCTTGATATGATTCCACATCCATTACATCTAGAGTTTCCTTCTTTCTGACAGGTGGCTAATCTGACTGCACTGTAATGTATCAACTGGTCCTATGTGGGCCTTGGCTGCAGTGCAGGAGCGTCAAATACCACTTAGGGATGCTAAAGGGACACCTATGTGGGTGAGGCTCCTGCACAGAGCCTGGCACATAGCAGGTGCTCAGTAAATGGGAACCAAAAGGGCTTATCCATCTTTTCTTGGAGCCCCCAACTCGGCCACGCCCAATGGACTTGGACCCAAAAACTTCCCTTGAAAGCCTTTTGTATCCTGGGATGGTGACAGAGCGCCTTCTGAGTCAAGGCCCGAGGCTGAATCACTATTTGCATTCAGGCAAGTGGGAGACACTCTAGAGGTTTTGTTTTTTTAAATCAAGGATAAGAGTGGAGGTTGAGCCTTGATTCATTCATTGAACTTCCCATGGACAATGTCTTCTTCCCGGTCGAGATTAACTCTCTGATTGATCCGCTCTGATTGATCCACTCACTGATTAATGATCTAATAATCAACAGGACCAGTTGGCGTAATATACAAAGAGTATTTATCAGTTAGGAAGTTCATCAGCTCAGTGACCAAAGGACAGACTCACAGGGATAGTTCAGGACATGGAGAAAAGGAAATGGCTTTGGAGTATGTAAGAAATGCTCCAATCATGTACATGCAAATTTTAACTAGGAGATCTCACTTTCCCTTATCAGATGGGAAAAGATTTTAAAAATTTGACAATACCCTGCCTCCACTAGGTTTTGAGAAGGGCCCCCACCTCCCTGCTGGTAAGTATAATTTAGTTTAACCCCGTTAGAGGACATTTGGACAAATGTATCAACTTTTTTTTTTTTTGGCCACACTACATGGCTTTTGGAATCTTAGCTCCCCGACTAGGGATTGAACCCAGGCCCTTGGCAGTGAGAATGCAAAGTCCTAACCACTGGACCACCAGGGAATTCCCTCAACATTTTTTATAACATATCTTTGCACTTCAGGTCAAAGATGTGTATACAAGGCAGTCATTGAAATTGCCACCTTGTTTGTAGTAACAAAAAATTATATTCTAATCTAAATGCCTATCACAAGTCCCCTTGTTAGATAAATTGTGTGATTATGGTATAATCCATGCAATGAAAAAGTCTGCAGCCCTGCAACAGATGAAGGGAGCTACATGTAATGATATGGAACAACTTTCAAGACACGCAGTATAGTTATTTGGGAGGAAAGCAAGTAGGCTAGCGTATAGGCTCCCATTTGTGTTACATAAAAAAGGGAGGTACATATTATATTCACATATGCATATATCTCCTTGTCTCTATAAAAACCATCTCTGGAAGGTCATACAAGACACTGGTAAAAATATTTAGTTACCTTTGCAGAGGGAAATGGAGATCTGGGATGGAGGGACGCTTTCTTTTTTGTTTGGTTGGGTTGTAAATCACATTTTTAGTTATTGTTCTTTTAGTGGGGGATGGACACCCGTGGAAAATGCAGGCCTTTATTCAAATTTATCTTCTCTCAGAGGCTTTTCCTGACCGCATTAGATATTCCCAAACTGCTCTCCAAGGCAGCTGTACCAGTTTTCATCCTCGTTAAAGGCGTGTGCACCCGGCCCCACGTGACGGCCAGCAGAGGGCGCCGCAGGGCCGCGCCCCGGGGCGTTGGGCGGTGGGCAGGGCAGGGCTGGGCCGGCCGGGTCCGCTGCAGCCCAGTCGCAGAGCCAGTCCATTTCCGGGAGGACCTGACACCACAGCATCAAAAGTGTCGCCTCGCCTTCACCTGCAAGGAGGCCGGGACCACACCTCCGGGAGCTGGCTCGCCGTCCAGGGCCTCGCCTCTCCCAAAGCCCCCTCCCACCTCACTGTCTCCGCCGCCTCTTGGAGGGAGGGTTGTGAGGGTGACCCGGGAGGAGAAACCGCCGGGACAGTTCAATCGAAAGGGAGGGGACAGCCCAGATCTGAGAAGGGCCCCTCCCCCACCTTACACCTCCTCCAGGGCGCAGGTGACCGACCGAAGGAAAACGGAGAGCGGCAGGCCCAGGCAATGGTGTTGTGAGCACCAGCCTCTGGACTCTGCCCATCCCGACATCTCCAGGAGACAGAACACCCACCTTTTACAGTTGAGGAAATTGAGGCTCAGAGAGACTGGGTAACTCGCACAGGGTGACCCAGGAGGAGGTACAGCCAGTAATCAGTCATTCACCAAGTACTTGAGCCCCTACTAAGTGCTTTGAAGATAATTGAATAGGGTAATGGAATAAACAGTGATGTTGTGAGTGGGGCAGGGTGCTACTTTGGCTGGATGATCAGGGAAGCCTCCCTTGAGGTGACATAAAATTTGTGTTAAATATTATCATTCTTACCAAAAGTGTTTAAATTGTCTACTGTACAGTTTCAAGACTACTAATAAATATCTTTCTGTACTTAAAACAACATTATCAAGAACCCTCTAGAAGCACCTTCTCCCCCAGCTAACCACTCTCCAGAATTTTGTATTAAACATTTCCTTGCTTTTCTTTATAGTTTTACCGCCTCCATATACATTCCTAGACAATAAAGGGTTTCATTTGCTTGCTTTGGAATCTTATGTAAATCCAACTAACTGTATGCATTTGAGTTGGTTCTTTTTGCTTCACATTATGTTTTTGAGGTTTATCCCTGTTGTTGCATGGAGTTGCAGTTTGTTTTTATTGCTGTATATGTTCCATTATGGGAATGAACCGTAGTTTATTAATCCTTTGTACTGTTGATAAACATTAGAACATTAGGGTTGTTTCCACTTTTTTTGTTTTTTGTTTTTGTTTTTGTTTTGCTATTAGGAACAACGTGCAATGAATATTCTCTGGTTTCTTCTGGGATTAAGGCTGGGCAGCAGTTTTCAACCTTGGCTGCTCACTAGAATCACCTGAGGAGTTTTTTAAAATGCTAATACCAGAGGGTCCCACCCAGACTAATCAAATCAGGATGGCTCTGGGGGTGGGCCCAGGCTAGGGTGTTCCCTGAGGGAATCTAATCTGCAGCCAGGGCTGAGAACCTCTGGGATGCAGTTGGCCTGGAAGTAGAATTGCTAGGAGGAGAGTCACCTGTTATTAGCTGATGCCAAACTTTTCCAAAGTGGCTTGTACCTATGACACTCTCGCCAGCATGAAACGAAAGTCCTGCTGCCCTCACACCCTCAACACTTGCTAGTGACCAAATTTTAACTCTTTATCTTTCTGATGGTGTGAAATGGTATCTCACTGTGGTTTTAATTTGCATTTCTCTCATTACTAATGAGGCTGAGCAGTTGGTGAAGTTAATGCTGAAACAAAGACAGAAAAGGAGCCAACATGGTGAAGATCTGGGGAGAGAGATTTAGGGGGCAGGGAAGATGAATGGCAGGTGCCAAGGTCCTGTGGTAGGCAAGGGCTGGGATGTGGAGGAACAGAAAGAAGGAGGGGGGATCATTGTGCAGGGGGAAGGAGGAGGGTGGCTCAAGACAAGATCAGCAGAGGTCAGATCAGCAGGGTGGAGGGCCGTGGTGAAGACTTTGGTTTTTACTCTGGGTGAGATAGGAACATGGGAGGTTTTGAGCAGAGGGACACAGCCTTATTCCTCCCTCTGGATGCCTGTGGAAAATCGTGATTGAAAGTAAACAGATGTAGAAGAGGCTATATTCTTCGTAATGACTGTGCATGGCCTGTCTCCCCCACCTTACCCTCCCCTCACCGGTTAGAACATGGTAAGGATTGTCTTGTTCACAGCTGTTATCCCCAGCACCTGATGACCAAAACAGACAGTTGTCCCTGCCCTCATTCTGGGTGGTGAATTCTAGGGACTTACAGGTTTTCATCGTCCTTGCTTCACAGGTGGAAAGAGTGGGCAAGACCTGTGGATTTATTTCTGTGCCACAACTCCACTCCAGGCGGGGCATGGCCCTCAAAGTTGGTGGGCTCACAGGAGAGCTGAGGATGAAGTGTCCCTCCCCTGGGCCCACCCCACAATGAATCAGTCAGTGCCCCCCTTGGAGCCCAGCCTTAGGTCCTTTAGACACAGTATTGACGACCCCAGACAAATGAGGAGACCACCTCAGCCCCACCCTTCCCCACTTCTTTCCCCCACCTGCCCAGAGTACTCTTTCTCAACCATTCTAAACAGGTCCCTCCTCAGCTGAAAATTCTTCCTTGGCTCCCCAGTGCCCTTGGGGCAAAGTCCAAACTCCTCCAGGCCCTGGAGGCCCGGCAGATCTGACCCATCAGCCCTGCCCACCCCACCCCCAGCCCTGAGAGCTGCTCTCAGTGGCTCTGAAATAGTCACTGATTCTAACCTCAGGCCTTTCCCCTCGGTATTTCTTCACTTCCTCTGGTAAGTGGCCCACCCCCCGACCCCCTGTCAAGTGACCCGCCTCTTGACTGTCACAGTGCCCTGTGGTCTCCCCCCATCAAAGCACACTTCCCTTTGCATTGGAATTGTCTGTTTACTTCGTCTGTCTCCTCCGCCGGACAGGGAGCTACCCTTCGGCAGAGACCCCGAGTGTTTTGTTCAGGGCTGTATCCCCAGCTCCGGTAACAGTGCCTGGCATGTTAGTGGGCACTCAGTAAACACTGAGGGAACGAATGCATTTTTCTAGATGATGCCCGTTTGCTTTGCAAAAAAGGCTGTGGCACTGCACAGTCAGCAACCACGTGCGTGCAGAAGTCCATTGCTCTTCCCCGTCCCCGAACTGTGTATTGTCCCTTGTCAATCCCACGCTCTTTGCGAGTCACCTTCCGGGCGAAGTCACCCCCTTCCCCTTCCCAAACCCGAGGCGGTGGCAGTATCGGAACGTCAGGTGTCCAGACCCGCGGCGCGCGGCGCCAGGGGGCGCCAGAGGCGGGCGACCGTGCCGCGTCGAGCTGGCTGGAGCTCGGGTGCCGAAGGGGGTCCCGCCTAGTCCGGGGTTCCTGGCGCCCCGCCCCCGGCAGCCCGCAGCCGGGCGATGAGTGCAGCCCCGAGGCCCAGCGCCCGAGCGGCCCCTCCCGGCTCGCAGCGCCACGCGGCGCGAGCCCCGCCAGACCCCGGCGCACCTGCTTGGGGCGTGGCCTCCGGCGAAGGCGCGCCTCGATTGGTGCGGAGGTGACAAAGGGGCGTGATCGTAGTCGGCCCCGCCCACCCGCGGCTGGAGTACTTAAGGGAGTTGGCGGCCAGTCGCCACTCACAGCGCAGCTGCACGGCCTCGCGGGTGGAGGGTCTTGGGATCCCAGCACGACCCGGCTACCCCCGCTGCTTTGGCCACCATGCCGCGCTCTTTTCTGGTCAGGAAGTCCGCCTGCTCCCGCCGGAGACCCAATTACAGCGAGCTCCACGACTCTTCTCCAGGTGAGTGGACGGGGTTCCGGACCCCAGGGAGTTTGGGGGAGGCAGGAGAAGGCTGCATGGGGGGCACTTGAGAGGCAGGGCGCTTGGCGACAAAATCGAGAGGCCAAAGTCGAGTCAAAAGTTAACAGTCTGGGTGTGAATAGGCTGGGGCAGGTGGATTCGGGAGATTGGGAGAGGGCTTTTAGAGGCCGGTGGTCTTGGGCTGAGGGGACTAATTAGCCACCGAGAAGCGGGGCGCCCCGAGAGTACAGAAGTGAGAGAAGGCGGCTTGTGTCTGGATAGACGCCGGCCAGGGTCTGGAAAGAGTCCGGAGTCCAGAGAATTTGGGGGAGGGGGTGGAAGAAGAGATGTGTATGGAAGGGGGACAGGGGTGGTGCCTCGGCAGCTTGGGGAGATTAGGGGCCAGAGACCTGGGGGTCTTGCCTCAGGCTGGGGACTTGGGCACCGCAGGAGGAAGGAGACCTGAGAATGACCTCCTTGAGTTGGAGCTGGGGAAGGGGGGGGTCCTTCCTGTAAGATCTGGAGGTTGAGGTGAGAGAACCAGGTGACCTGGCTGAGGAGGGGGCTCTGCCAGGGCAGGAACCTGTCTATCCTCGTCATGAATCTTTTTTATTCATCTACTAAGCATCGAGTGCCAGCCCCACTCAGCCCCTGGCCCACATCAGGCTAATGTTTGCTGACTGACTGACTGATCTAATCCCTGACCTTGCTCTTTTCCCTGTCTCCCGACAGAGTTCACTTTTCAGCAGCCCTACGACCAGGCCCACCTGCTGGCAGCCATCCCGCCACCCGAGGTCCTCAATCCCACGGCCTCACTGCCCACGCTCATCTGGGACTCTCTCCTGGCACCCCAAGCCCAGCCGATTGGCTGGGCCTCTCTTCTGCCCCAGGAGCTCCCCAAGGCCGTCGAGCTGACCTCCCTGTCTGACGAGGACAGCGGGAAAGGCTCCCAGCCCCCCAGCCCACCCTCACCGGCTCCTTCGTCCTTCTCTTCCACCTCAGCCTCCTCCCTGGAGGCCGAGGGTTATGCTGCCTTCCCAGGCTTGGGCCAGTTGCCCAAGCAGCTGGCTGGGCTCTCCGTGGCCAAGGACCCCCAGTCTCGCAAGGCCTTCAACTGCAAATACTGCAACAAGGAGTACATCAGCCTGGGTGCCCTTAAGATGCACATCAGAAGCCACACGCTGCCTTGCGTCTGCAGCACCTGCGGGAAGGCCTTCTCCAGGCCCTGGCTGCTGCAGGGCCACGTCCGGACCCACACTGGTGAGTACCCCTGCAGGCTGGCTGCCCTCTCACTGTCCCACTGCCTTCATTACCAGCTCTTGTAAGATGGGTTTGCTGTTATTTTCAGATTATGGAAACTGAGCCCCCCCACCCAGTCTCCTGACTCCTAGCTCAAGAGTTCAGGGGCCTGTCTCACATTCGTTCATTCACCAGCTAAGCAGATGGGCTATAAGGAGATAACTTTTACAAGTCCCTCTGCAGGCTCAGTTCCTTAGCCAAATGGGTTGGAGCTGGGTATGGGAAAGGTGTAACCAACACCTTGCTGTCGGGGCCAGGTGTGAAGGGGCTCACCCTGCTCCACCTTCCCCCACCGGCCCCCCCCCAGCCAGACAGGATGTTGTCAGACTCCCCACCTGCCTCTGAATCCTGCTTTGGGATCTTCCCCAAACTTTGGGCCACTGTTTCACCTCTCTTAGCCTCAGTACCCTCCTCTGTGAAATAAGCATAGAAACACCTTGTGGGGTTTTTGCTCTTGTCAAATGAAAGAAAGCATACAGAAATCACCTGGGACAGTGCTTGGTACGTGATCAGTACACACAAAAATCATAGTTGGTATGCATTCTGCTTCCATGCTGTGTGTCTTTGAGCAAGTGATTTAACGCTCTGAGCCTCTCCGATTATAATATAATCATATAGGGTGGGTTATGATAGCATTTCATAGGGGGCTGTCTAGATTCAGTAGCTCCTTAATCAATCGCTTTATAATATCATCATGGTTCTCAGATCTGCTCTCCCTACCCCCACTCACACTGCTGAATAGATAATCTTAATCCTATCATGCAGACCCGGGAACACCTTTGCTGGCAGAAAACACAATTATGTCTTGGTGTTTCAAAAAATGCAATACTGAATGTGTAGAAAATTATGAAATGGAGCCTGTTCTAGTCTTTAGCTTTCTGGAAATGCAGAAAAGGTAGCCAGCCACTCCACCTTTTCAGAACATGAATGGTGGAGGCCACCCTGCTTGGGGCTGCTCTTTGGAGAGTGTCTGTTGAGGGAGAAGAGGGTTCAAGGGTCATGACTGTTGGTTTTGGGGGTCAGGTTGGCCAGGTTGGAGACTCAGTTCTGGCATTTCCTCATCTGGTGGCTGACCTCTGAGTGAGCCGTGAGGGTCAGTGAGGTGGACTGTGAAGCCTGGCATTTTGCAGGTGACATTACTGGTGTCATCGTTACTCCTACGGGGTGGGGGGGCATCCTCCACTCCTTGCAGACTGTGGCTACTACCCATGTCTCTTACTTGGTGCACAAACAGCCCTGATTTTAACATGGAAGGGTCCAACTGCCTGGCCTCTGTCCTGGGTGCCTGCCCAGCTGATGGGGTCTCTATCTGGGGGGAGTGGAAGCCCTCAGATGCTCCCCTGGGCCCCCCAGCTTCTTTCGCTTCGCACTCGGACATTATTTTAATGTAAAGGCATGGCTCAGACACAAAAAGCCTGTTGAAATGCACCAGTGCCATCCTCATCAACTCCCATTGTGTGCCTTAATGGTGCGCCCAGGGGGCGGGGCTGGGGGGTGGAGCAGGTGCACGGGGCAGCGGTGCCCAGCACCTGTTCCCGGCCGCAGCTGCTGGCCTGCAGTGTGTCAGGCCGCTTTAATCCAGGGAGTATCGCATGTACACTGCCCCCCTCGGCGGCCTTTGTCCCGCCGGTCTGGTGCCGATTTCACACTCTAGGAGCACCATAAAGACGTGGCTGGGGTGGGGAGGGGGAATCCGCGAGGGGTGGAGGTCTGCTGCCTCCTGCTGCACCCCTCACATCCCATCAAGCCTTCCCTTTGTTCAGGTTTGTGTCTAATCATAAGAAACATAAAGATAACGTTCACTGAGCACTTGGCAGTGCGGGGAGGCGGGGGAAGGCGTGGTGCTCAGGGCTTCCTTCACCTGTGTCGAGGCGGTAAATCCACCAGCAGTCCTAAGAGAGAGGTGCCATCATAACCGCCATCTTACAGGTGTGGAAACTGAGGCATAGAGAAGGAAGTCACTTTCCCAAGTCACAGCCCATAGGCTGGAGCCAGGGCTCCTTCACCTCGGCCAAGTGGGTGAGGGGGCAGTGGGGATTACAGGACTCCATCCCCTTTTCCAGACCTGCGTAGCCCCCTTTTCCAGACCTGCATAGCCCCCTTTTCCAGACCTGCGTAGCGTGGGCCCTGAGTTCACAAAGGAGTGTGGGCGTGAGGAGGAACTTCCCTTGGACCTTGTAGACTGCGGTCGTCAAACCCTTCCGGCCTGGTGTGCAGAGGCAGCTCAATACGGCAGAGCAGGTTACTCAGGTGTCCCCTCCCCAATCCTCTGGCTAGGTCCCCGCTCTCTGCCCGTGGCCTGTTTCCTTGTATATCTGCCCCAGGAGACTGAGCCCATGAACGTGGTTCCACAGTGGGCCGCAGGCATCTGACTTCTGGACCCCGCCCTCCCTGCTCAGCCTAGTGCCCCAGGCACCCAGGAGGCTGCTGGAATTCATTCATTCCCAGCTCTCAATTCCAGCACTGGGATTTAACTAGAGGGCCTTGGCCTAGGGGCATATAAGGCTGGGAATGGAAGGGTGGGAGAATGTAGTTTCTTCTGGAAAAGACTATTCAGTATTACAGAATAGTGCCTGGCCTGTGGTAGGAGCCTGATTAGTATTTGTTTAATGCGTTACCCTTCTGACTTTATTCGGGAAATGCTGCAGCCCCAGGAAAAAGCGAAACACAGCATTTGACGTTTCTGGAATGTGAGTTATAGTCTCTTGATTGGGGCAGGAATTATGAAAAGTTGGTGAATGGTGTTTTCTGGTGGTGATTGAGGAGTCAGGCTCTTCTGAGGCCTTTATAAAAAAAAAGGTTTATTGTTGTTCAAGCATTTATTGAGCTCTCACTGTGTACCCAGCCCCGAGTGCAAGACTCTTCTCAATACAGCCTGGCCGGGCAGGTAAATGAGGGCCACAGGTGGGGTTTTTAAAAAAAAATAAGTCATAAGGTAAAAGGTTTCTGTAGCCTCTTGGGGGTTCTGGGCCTTGGGCTGGAAGCTTGGAATAGATTCGGGGTTGGGGTGCCCTCATGGGACTCTGTCTGATTGGGGGATGGACAGACTTGAAACTACCCTGAGTGTGATCGAGTTGATGGGGAAGCAGGATAAAGGAGTGACCTGCTGGGGGGTGGGGGTGGGGTGGGGCTTTAAGGCTGACTCTTAAGCTTTGTCCCCAAGAGGAAGTAAACCAGGGGTTAATAAGGAACACCCATTACAGCCCCCTTAACTGAGGGGCAGTCTGTGTAGTGGTTAAAATCAAGGGTGCTGGGCTTCCCTGGTGGCGCAGTGGTTGGGAGTCCGCCTGCCAATGCAGGGGACACGGGTTCGGGCCCTGGCCCAGGAAGATCCCACATGCCGTGGAGCAACTAGGCCCGTGCGCCACAACTACTGAGCCTGCGCTCTAGAGCCCGCGAGCCACAACTTCTCAAGCCCCTGCGCCTAGAGCCCGTGCTCCGCAACAAGAGAAGCCACCGCAATGAGAAGCCCGCGCACCGCAACGAAGAGTAGCCCCCGCTCGCTGCAACTAGAGAAAAGCCCACGTGCAGCAACGAAGACCCAAAAATAGCCAATAAATAAATAAATAAATAATAAATTTGTTAAAACAAAACAAGACAAAACAAGGGCGCTGGAGTCGGGCTATTTGGTTCTTGCTGAGACGCTGCATATTCCCTGTGCCTCAGATTCACCATCTCTAAACTCAGGACAAAGGTGGGGTCAAATGAGATAGTGTAAAATGCTTCCACTGTCCCTGGCACAAAGTGTTCGGCAAACACAGCTGCCATCGCTGTCATCATTGTTGAGCACTTCCTGCCGGCAGGGCAGGAAAAGTGCTTGATTCAACCTTCTCTCAATCTCCAGCCTCTATGAGTGGGGGATGAACAGCTCCATTTTACAGATGAGCCAATGGAGGCTCAGAGAAGCCAGCTGACTTGCTCAGGGCCACACGGTGGGAAGCAGCAGCGCTCCCTGCCAAATCCAGGCCTTTGGACACTGTACGGCCTGGCTTTTCTGGGTCGCGGGAGTTCCTCGAGGTTGGGGTGAGCCGGGGGTGGGTGGGGATTTCAGTAGACGGCAGCTGTTCTCCCAAGAGGCTGAGTCTCACTCAGCTCCCTCCTGTCTTCTCTCCCCAGGCGAAAAGCCCTTCTCCTGCCCCCACTGCAGCCGCGCCTTCGCTGACCGCTCCAACCTGCGGGCCCATCTCCAGACCCACTCGGATGTCAAAAAGTACCAGTGCAAGACGTGCTCCAGAACCTTCTCCCGAATGTCCCTGCTCCACAAGCACCAAGAGTCAGGCTGCTCAGGGGGGCCCCGCTGACTCTCAAGGCTCCTTGCACCTCTCGGGGCCCTCCCCCCACCATGCAGTGGCCTCCCCCAACTCCAGGAGGAAGGACCCGGCATCCTTCTCGCTGCCACAGAGTTCCCTCCTGAGCTCTGCCTTCTGGCTGCATCGGCCCCCCAGGACTCTGAGGACCACCTCCCAGTCCTCTGCTCCGAGCGCCTCACCGGGCTCTGAGGGGGGCCTTTCTGTGGACGGCTGATGGGAGGGTGGCTTGCAGCAGAGACCCCCTCCTGGCAGCCGCTGCTCCAGAGTGTTCTGGAGTTGGCCTTTCTGCGTGGGTTTGTGTATCCAGAGCTGTTTGGATACAGCTGCTTTGAGCTCCAGGACAAAAGCCAGCAGACTGATGAGAAGCTCCCACCCCGCTCAGGGGTCCCCAGCCTCCCCTACAGGAACCCTCAGGCCACCCCCTCCAGAAGGTGCAACTAACTATGCAAACATCCACCCCCAGGTGCACTCGCGGGGGTGGTCCCTGACACAAGGACAGCGGCGTCTAGACCCCAGGATGCCCCAGGGCCTGGGCAGCTATTTCAGCCTCCTGTTTGTCATGGTGGCACCTGTTTCACGGGCAATTTAACAACGTCTCCAAAGGGACTGTGAATAATTGCCTTCACTTGTCCGCGGCCCAAGTGGGGTGCTTCGGCTCCACTGATGTGTCTCCCGGAACTGTTTTCGGGGGCCTGACAGGTGGGCCCGTGAAGAAGATGTTTACATTTTTAAAGGTACACTGGTATTTATATTGCAAGCGACATTTTGTACTAAGGAAACGTTTTGTATAGTTATATGTACGGTTTATTGATATTCAATAAAGTGGTTAATTTATATATAAAAAAGTCTACTTGGTTTTATGTGGAGTGGGTATTTTAAAGGGCCTTTAGGGAGGGAGGAGGGGGCAGGGATCCATGGAGCTCGGATACTCCTGACACAGCCTTAAATCTTGGCCTCTTAAACATCACATGGCTTTGGACCTCTGGGTTTGTCAGGGACCTTGTTTGTGCAGATGGGTTTTCCTCGGAGCCTGGATGTCCTGTCCGATGCGGAGGTTGGGAAACACCTGTGGGCCAGTGAGCAGTAGGGCTGTGTGTGCAGGTTTTCTTAATAGTCTCTACGCTGCGGCCCTTACTCATACTCTCGTGCTCCCGTTTTTGAAGCCGACCAGGCCCACAGGTTGAGAAGCCAGCTCCCTGGGTCTTATCAGCTAGGCCTGCTGCGGGGCCTTCCCCAGCACTGCAGGTCTTTTGGGGAGGGAGCGGCTGCTGCTCCCAGATGAGGGAGTGGAATGCAATGAGCAAGAAGGGGACAGAGGACGTCCTTCCTGTTTCCAAGGGCTCCAGGCCCCGCTCCGGCCTCCCTGTCAGACCCACACCTCTGTCTGGCCTCTGGGTACCAAATGGCCTTTGATGCAAGGAAATTGGCTGGCTGGAGTCGGGAGGGTGAGAAGCCAGGCCAAAGGGTAGGGGTCATTCTGCTTCCTGCTCGAGGACAGGACAGGACGGGAAGACGGTCAGCTTGTGTCCCGGGCTGAGATAATTCACTCACGGCAGGCTGTCATGGTGACCTCACCTCTGGGGCCCTCCTGGGGCCAGGAGAAAATGAGTGTCCTTTTTGAGCACAAAAGGTGCCGAAGGTGCCAGTTTCCTGCAGGGAGCTGAGCGGGCGTCCCAGAGCCCCAGAGTCAGGCCGGGGGCGGGGGAGCTTCGTGTTCCAAAGGAGAGATGATTCTTTCTTCTAAACAGGAAATGGTGACCCACAGGCCAGGAGCAGCCCTTAATGACTTGCAGCTTTCCTCCCAAAAGAAAAAAAAAAAGTTCTCTAACAATCGCCAAATTGTAGCTGGCCTCCCTGAAGGGAAGTTAGGGAGTTGGTGGGGGGCTGGGGGTTTGGGCGTCAATTTGCTGAAGGCCTACTGTGTCCCACGTCCCTGGGTGTCATACATCCACCCGTAGTAGGTGCTGATATTGATGGTGAATGTATAATTGATTTCACACGCTCCCAGAGGGATGGGCCTCGTGGAAACTCCCAGCTGGCATTCAACGTGGGTGCACGAGGCTCCGATCATTCTGGGAGTCAGGTACCAGGCTCATGCCCTTGGCTCGCAAGGCCTTGGAGCAAGGCTCTCCGCCTCTCGGACCCCCAGTTGCTGCCTCTAAAATAGGGTGACGACGGCGCCTTCCTCCCCGGAGACTGTAAAGGGATGTCCATCCAATCGGTTTTGATGAGCCCCGTGTGTGTGCCAGGCCCTGTTCTAGGCCCCGGGGTTACAGCCCTGAACAGAGAGACAGTCCCTGCACTCAGGGAACTAATGTTTTAGCAGGGGAGACAGAAAACAAACAAGTGATTAAATAAGCCGATTTCCTACAGTGATGTGCCAAGATGGAATTAAAGAGAGCGCCTACTAGAGAGCTATGGGGTAGGGCACTCTCTGATAAGGCGGGAGAGCTGCAGCCCAGCGCCCATTCCAGCGGAGACCTGGAGGAGGAGAGAGCTCCAGCCTCTCAAGGGAGCAGCCAGTGCAAAGCCTCCGGGGCTGGAATAAGCTTGCCACGATGCCAAAAGAGACCAAGGTGGCAGGGAGTCTGGGGGGACCAGGTGGGATTGATGGCTGGTCCAGATCCTGCAGCACTTGTGCAGGTGGCGAGGAGGAGTTGTATTTTGTTGAGCCCAGAGGGCAGCCACGGGGACATTTTAAGCTGGGGGGCCATGAGGCCTGCTTTACTTTTACACTGATTCCCCCCATCCTGGTGGAGAATGGAGTTAGCCAAGTCAGAGCTGGGAGCCAGTGAAAGGCCCAAGGCAGAGGGATGACTCCTGGCCTGGCCCAGAGGGGTGGAGGCCTCGGGGGATGGTTGGATTGAAGAATCTGTGGCAGCTGCGCCTCCAGCCCTGTGCCAGGCACACCTGAGCGCTGGTGGGTGCGAGTTACTAGGGATTATTTAAAGGAGATGTTGGACCCGGTAGCGGGGGTGGGGATAAAAAGAAGGATGGTTCCTGTGTTCTGATGTGGACAAGCCCCCACTCAGCCACATTTAGCTAAGTGAGAAAAATAACGTGCAGACCATGCTCCCTTTTGTGGGAAGAAGGGTGGAATTGAGCATGTTTTTCATTCTTGTTTGTATTTGCATACAGAAACTCTGGAAGGATTTACAATAAAACAATCAAAGCCATCTCTCGGCGGGTGCAGGGGTTAGGATGGGGTGGATGGAGGCGGGCAGGAGCGAGCAGGGAGCCAGGTTTTTTAGATTTCTTTAAAAGTTTTGATTTTGCCATAGTTTCAACCTGACAGAAAATTTGCAAGAAAAGTACAATAAACGGGAATCTTTCGATCGGCGTTTTATCAAAAGCAAGTCTGCATTTTCTCTCTGTAGACATACATACACATCCCACTTTTTTTCTTTTTGAACCATTTGAGAGTAAGTTGTAGGCATGATGCCCCTTTACCACGAAGTATTTCAGCGGGTATTTCTCAAGGATAAGAACGTTCTTGCATGTGACCACAGTTCAATGATCAAAATCGGGAAATTTAGCACTGGTGCAATGCTATTATCCAATCCACAGTCATAATCAAGTTTCCCCAACTGCCCCAGTAATGCCCTCCGTAGCACTTTAGGGAGTGGGGAGAGATCCAGAGCCCACGTTACAGTTACTTGTCCTCTTTAGTCTCTCTTATTCTGGAACAGCTCCTTCCTTGGTCTTTTGTGAGTCTGACTTTTTTTTTTTTTTTTAAATAAATTTATTTATTTATTTTTGGCTGCATTGGGTCTTCGTTGCCGTGCGCGGGCTTTTGCTAGTTGTGGCAGGCAGGGGCTACTCTTCACCGCAGTGCATGGGCTTCTCATTGCGATGGATTCTCTTGTTGCGGAGACCAGGCTCTGGGGCCTGCGGGCTTCAGTAGTGTGACACACGGGCTCAGTAGCTGTGGCTCGCAGTTTCAGTAGCTGTGGCGCACGGGTTTAGTTGCTCCGCGGCATGTGGGATCTTCCCAAACCAGGGCTCGAACTTGTTTCCCCTGCATTGGCAGGCGGATTCTTAACCACTGTGCCACCGGGGAAGCCCCTGTAACTGATATTTTTGAAGAGTTCAGGCCAGGTATTTTATAGAACGTCCCCCAGTTTTGATTTTCCCAGTGCTTCCTCATGATGAGATCTGAGCTGTGCACTTTTGGCAGAACCACAGCGGTGGGGCTGTATCCTTCTCAGTGCAACGTATCATGGGGCACATGACGTCAGTTTGTCCCATTCCTGGTGATGTCAACTTTGACCACTTGGTTAAGGTGGTGTCTGCCAGGTTTCGCCTGGATAAAGTCCCTCTTTTTCCCCTTTTGTACTTAATCCGTATCTTGTGGGGAGACCTTCCAAGGCCACGTGAATATCACGTTACTCCTCAAACTTCCACCCACTAGGTTTAGCCCTTGCTGGTGTTTTCTGCCTAAATCAATTATTATTATGGTGGTTGCCAAATGATGATTTTTCTAGCTCCATCATTCCTTCTATTTTTACTGGTTTGCTTTTTACTGTAGGAAAGAACTACCCTCCTCTGTCTGGGCAGCAGCTCAGAGCTGTGGGTTGGGAGAGATTGGGTGGGGAGGAGCAGGGTCTGGCCAGGCCCTTAGATCCTCCCCTGGGTTTTTCTTTAAAACGAGTCCAGGAAATAAACTGGCTGTAAAGCTGGTCTCCGTGCAAGTGTCCAGGAAGGCAGGTCTGGGGCCAGGGCCACCTCTGGGCACATCTGGGCCCCATTAGTGATCCGGTGGCTTACTCATGGATGTCCCTTGAGCTGGGATGGGGGGGTACTCTGGCGAGCAGGGATCTGGGTCCTCCTTGTTCTTTTTTGCTTTCAAATTGTCAATTTCACAAATGTTAGGAAAATTTATTCTTTCATTAAAAAAGAAAAAATGAAAAGATTAGATGTGAGGCTCAAGTGATATGTGATCAACACACCCTATCCTGATGCCTTTACTGTCTCCAGCGTGCTGCTGTGAAGGGCTTAGTTTATATCTTCTAGATTAAAACAATAAATATTTACATGCACATATGGCTCCAATCTCACTCACAGGAAAAGCCAAAGTCCTCACCTTGGCCCACAGGGGCCTACACGATCCGGCCCCATCACCTCTGCCTCATCGCCTTCCCTACCCCCCTCACTTCCTCCAGTCACGAGGGGTCCTCTGCCACCTCAGGGCCTTTGCACTTGCTGTTCCTCTGCCAGGAAGACTCAGCCCCCAGAGAAGCTCACGTGGCTGGTCTCCCCCACCATCCCTCTCCCCTTTACATTCCAGCCCCCATGCCTTGCCCTGTTTTGTTTTGTTTTGTTTTCTCCATAGCACTTGTCACCATCCGACAATCCATATATTTCACTATCCACAGTTTCTCTGGTGACTGTCTTCCCCACTAGAATGGCAGCTCCACGCAGGTGGAAATTTTGTCTGCTTTGTTCATAGTCCAGTCTCCCGGTGCCTCAAGTCTCTCTCACAGGAGGAGCACACTCAGTAAAACTTTGCTGAATGAATGATGAATGAACATATGTGCGCCCCTAGGAAGTACAACGTTGTCACCGTTCTTATGGGGCGCTTTCTATGCGCCAGGCCCTGTGCTGAGTGCCTCGTATAATTGACTCATTAAACCTTCACAACCGACTCAAGAAAGAGGAAACCAAGACCCAAAGAGGTTAAGTAACTTGTCCAGGGTCACACAGCGAGTAAGCGACGGAGCTGGGATTGAGACCCTGAGTTCTTTTATTACTGTTGTCATTTTGTTCCTTCTCCCTTTGCAGTGGGTGTAATTAAAACTTTTTAAATTGAAGTAGAGGGCTTCCCTGGTGGCACAGTGGTTGAGAATCTGCCTGCCAATGCAGGGGACACGGGTTCGAGCCCTGGTCTGGGAAGATCCCACATGCCGCGGAGCAACTGGGCCCGTGAGCCACAGCTACCGAGCCTGCGCGTCTGGAGCGTGTGCTCTGCAACGGGAGAGGCCGCGATAGTGAGAGGCCCGCGCACCACGATGAAGAGTGGCCCCCGCTCGCCGCAACTAGAGAAAGCCCTCCCACAGAAACGAAGACCCAACGCAGCCAAATAAATAAATAAAATAAATTTATTTAAAAAAAAAAATTTGAAGTAGAACAGAGTCTGGGTCTCTACCTACTACACTCGCCTGCCTAGACTCTCTCACACAGAGGGAGTTCTGTCCTTTAACATACCTTCTAGAAACACCACACATCCTTCTCCAGCCAGGTAGGCAGCCAAAGGTGTGCATAGATACAGGGGTGGTGTAGGACCAGGAAAAGAGAGTTCAGTCCCCAACGGTACCCAGTGGGGTGGGGTATCTTGTGGGGCCCCTGAAGACCAGGAGAAGTTTCCGGACTAGGAGCTCCATGAGGGCAGGACCACCCACCTGACACGAGCTTGTTTGGTCCAACTTCCCTCTGTACCTAGGGCCTTAGACCCACTCTGGGTGCCCACCGTTGGGTGAAAAATTAGTTTCCTGTGGCTGCCATAAAAAACTACTGCAAGTTGGATGGCTTAAAACAACAGAAATTTATTCTGTCACAGTTCTGGAGGCTAGAAGTCCAAAGTCAAGTGTCAGCTGAGCCATACCTCCTCCCAAGGCTCTAGAGGGAGACTCCTTCCTTGCCTCTTCCAGCTTCTGGCGGCTGCCAGTAGCCTTGGCTTGTAGCCGCATCACTGGTCTCTGCCTCCATGTTCACGTGGCCTTCTTCTGTGCCTTTATTTCTCTGAGTGTGTGCCCACTCTTCTTATAAGGACACCAGTCACTGGATTTAAAGCCCACCCTAATCCAGTAGGACCTCATCTTAGTTTGAGTGCATCTACAAGAGCATGATTTTCAAATAAGGTCATATTTATACATTTGGGGGTTAGGCCTTGAACATATCTTTTTTTTGGTGACAGCAGGTGATGGTGGGGGAGATCCAATTTAACCCCCTGCAGGTGGTTACAGCCAAGGGTGTGACAAGTCTTTCTCAGGGCCTGGAATGGATTTGGGAACTTTTTATTATTCACCCAACAAACCCTGAGGGAGAGTTGGGAAGCTGGCCTGGAGGAGGGGGACCCTTAGGAGGAGATCTGAGGAGTCGGATTTTGTCTCTGTGGTTCTTGGAAGAGAGAGGTCTTTAGGCAAAATCTCTGCCCACCCCAGATCTCAGAAGTTACTGTGTGAGAGGGGCAGGGAGATAGAAGGAGCCAGGTGAGAGACGTCTGCTGGGATTAGGACCAGGGCCATGTAGGCCTGGGGGGCGATTTTTTTTTTTTTAAGATTTATTTTTATTTATTTATTTAATTTGTAATTTCTGGGCTGCGTCGGGTCTTCAGTTGCAGCACGCGGGCTTCTCTCTCTTTGGGGGCGCGCAAGCTCAATAGTTGTGGCGCTCGGGCTTAGTGGCCCCGTAGGATATGGGATCTTGGCTCCCCAACCAGGGATCAAACCTGTGTCCCCTGCATTGGAAGGTGGATTCTTAACCATTGGGCTACCAGGGAAGTCCCTGGGGGGCAATTTTGGACTTACCCTGGGGGCACTCGGGAGGGGTGGGAGGGTTTGAGCAGGGGAGGATCAAGAATGAATACATTCTTTGGGAAGGTCCCATGGGCAGCTGTGTGGGAGCGAAACCAGCAGTACAGACTCTCCGCCCTCTTGGTGTCAGATGAGGCAGAGGAAGGGATGCAGCGGAGAGATATCTGGGAATGAGGGAGCGGGGGCAAGGACAGTGCCTTGTCCGGATTTTTCAGCAACTGAGGGAAATAAAGACTCAGTGAGGCAAAGAGCAACCAGTCAGGCCAATAATAATATTAACAATGATAATAGTAACAACAATAAACAGCTCATGACAGTTCACTATCTGTTTTGCACAGGTTACCTGATTTCATCTGCATAACCACCCTAGGTCATGCAGGTATAAGGCTCTGGAGCCAGACTGCCTAGGTTCACATGTCTCCTCCATGGTCTACCTGCTGTGTGATCTAGAGCATGTTGCTCAACCTCTCTGTGTCCATTTCCTCATCTGAAGGACAGCCCCTTCTTCTGGGGGTTGTTGTACAGATTAAATGAATGAATATTTATAAATTGTTTGGCCTCGGGCCCGGCATAGAGGAAAGCCTCTGTAAACATTAGCTATTATTGGGACTTCTCTGGTGGCACAGTGGTTAAGAATCTGCCTGCCAATGCAGGGGACATGGGTTCGAGCCCTGGTCCGGGAAGATCCCACATGCCACGGAGCAACAAAGCCTGTGTGCCACAACTGCTGAGCTTGTGCTCTAGAGCCCATGAGGCACAACCATTGAGCCTGCGAGCCACAGCTACTGAAGCCTGCGTGCCTAGAGCCCGTGCT
>NW_021145630.1:0-13977 GCF_002837175.3 Physeter macrocephalus
TTGCAAATATATACAAAGATGTAGACAGTGGAAACTCATCTATGGTAACCGAAAACCGATCTGTGGGTTTTTATTTGTGGGTTTCAGGAGAAGGGCCAATGGTGCAATTGGGAGGAATCACAAAGGGGCATCAGGAAAGGTTTGGTGGTGATGGATACTTCAGTACCTTGATTGTAGTCTTGGTTTTCCTGATGTACATAATTGAAATTTTATTAAATTATACACTTGAAATATGTGCAGTTATTTTAAGTCACTTACACCCCAAAGCCATTTTTAAAAGTGAAAAGAAAATTCAGCTAGGCAAAACTCAGAAAAAATATTCAGAATACGTAGGTTCTGACACGGAAATTGTTTCCAGAGTATCTGGAATATAAAAACAATTTAACACATTAATACTAAAAAGACGAAGAGTCCAATACAAAAAAGTACGTAAAAATGAAGACATTTCATAAAAGATACACAAATGGCCAATAAGAATATGAAGAAGATGCACTGTCATTAGTCATCAGGAAATACAAGGTAATACCACAGTGAGCCAGCACTTCCCACCCACTAGAACCGCTGATCCAAAGGAAAGTGACAATCCCGATGTTCCCAGGGCTATGGATCTGCGGAACTCTCCTCTGTTGCTGGTGGGAGTTTGAAACGGTACAATGGCTTCCAAGAGTTGTTCGGCAGTTTCTTATAAAATGAAACTAACTCTATGATCCAGCAGTTCCAGCTAGATATTTACCCAATGAAAGTGATACGTCCACACACACACAAAAAATTTGTATGCACATGTTCATAGCAGCCATACTTACCATAGCTCCAGACTGGAAGTAACCTAAATGCCCATCAGCGGTAGGACTCATAACTAAATTGTGGTGTATTCATAAAGTGGGTACCAGTCAGCAGTAAAATAGAAGAAACTCGCGGTGCACGTGAAGATGGAAACAAATGCTGTAGGCATAATGTTGAATGAAGGAAGCCAGAGACAAAAACAATATCCAAAATATATAAAGAACTCATACAACTCAGTAGCAAAAACCCCCCAACTAAAGCAACTTAAAAAGGGGCAAAATACCTACGACATTTTTCCAAAGAAGATCTACGAATGGCCAATAAGTATATGAAACATGCTCAGTTTTACTGGTCATTAGGGAAACGCAAAGCAAAACCACAAGATATCACCTCACGCCCGTTAGGATGGCCATCATCAAAAAGACAAGGAATGAGAAGCACTGGCCACGATGTGGAGAAAACGGAACCCTTGTGTATTGCTGGGAGAGTGTCAAGTGGTGCAGCCACTATGAAAAACAGTATGGAGGTTCCTAAAATAATTAAAAATAGAACTGCCATATGATCCAGTAATTCCTCTTCTGGGAATATATCCAAAGGAAATGAGAACACTGAGTTGAAAATATATCTGTACCCGCACATTCATAGCAGCATTATTTCCAGTAGCCAAGATATGAAAGCAACCTAAGTGTCCATAGATGGATGAATGGATAAAGAAAATGTGGTATATACATATATGTATAAATGATGGAATATTGTTCACCCACATAAAAGAGGAAATCCTGCCATCCGTGACAACATGGATGGACCTTGAGGGCATTATGCTAAGCGAAATAAGTCAGAAAGATAAATACCACATGATCTCACTTATATGTGGACTCTACAACAAAACAAAAACAGAAAAAGAGATCAGATTTGTGGTTATCACAGGTTGTGGTGTGGGGGAGGTGACATTGGAGGAAGGTGGTCAAGAGATACAAACTTCTGGTTGTAAGATAAATAACTACTAGGGATGTAACGTACAGCATGATCGCTACAGCGACCACAGTTCTATGGTGTATAGGAAAGTTATTAGGAGAAAAAAACATGAGTCCTCTTTATAAGAAGAAAACATTTTTTCCATTTCTTTTTACTGTATGTATATGAGATGATGGATGTTAGCTAAACTTATTGTGCTAATCATGTCACAATCCATGGAAGTCAAACCTTTATGCTGAACACCTGAAACTGGTCAGTGACACATGTCAATTATATCCCAATAAAACTGGGCGGGGGGGTGGGGGGGAAGATTGGGATTCCAAGAGAGTCATTCCACATCTATGTCCTAGATGCTAGATAAGAGTGGGTCTGCTTTCTTCCAGGAATTAGGTGAGAGTTTCACCTGCTCTGTCCCAGATTAGGAGAGTCCATGGAACGTGGGGAATGAAACCCTGGGGCAGGCGCTGGGGCCTGATGTACCCGTGAGCAGCTGTTTCCCACCTAGCCACCGCCAAGCTTCGTGGCTCAGAAAACCATCACTTACTGCTCATGGCTCTCTGGGTCAGTGTGGTGGTTCTGAGCTGAGCCAGGCCTGGCGGATCCTAGCCGTAGTCCACGGGCAGCTCAGCCGGGCTGGCAGGTCTAGGATGGCCTCACGTGTGCCTGGTAGCTGGCCAGCTGTTGGCTGGGACGACGACAGGAGTCACTGGGCCACGGGTCTGTCACCCTCCAGCAGAACAGCCTGGGCTCCTTCACACGGAAGCTGGGCTTCTTTCAGTGACAGAGGGGAAGCGTGAGGGGCCTCTCGGGCTGAGGTTCGTTACTGCTGCAGCCTTGCTCCAGTGGCAGTAAAACCATCAAAGCAAGGGGTAAACCACAGACGCCGCCTCTCGATGGGAAGATCTGCCACATCACCTCGCAACGGGCAGGGATGGTAGAGAAATGCACATCAAAACCACCACGAGATACCACCTCACACCCACCAGGACGGCTGTAACCAAAGCAACAGAAAACAACAAGTGTTGGCCAGGACGTGGAGACCTCTGAACCCTTAGTGCACTGCTGGTGGGAATGTGAAATGGTGCAGCTGCTGAGGACAACAGGATGGTGGTTCCTCAAAAAGTTAAAAATAGAATTAATATGATCCAGCAATTCCACTTGTGGGGATACACAGAAAACAACTGAAAGCGGTGTCTTAAAGAGGTATCTGTATATTCACATTCACGGCAGCACTCTCCCCAAAGGCCAAAAGGTGGAAACAACACAAGTGTCCATTGATGGATTAATGGATAAGCGAAACGTGGCCTGTACACACAGTGGAATATCATTCAACCTTAAAAAAGGGAGGAATTTCTTCCTGACACACGTCATACCAGAGATGAACCTCGAGGACCCTATGCTAAGCGAAAGAAGCCAGTCGCAAAAGGGCAAACATTGTATGATTCCACTCATATGAGGTCTCTGGAGCAGTCAGGTCCCTACAGGCAGTAGGAGATGGTGGGGGCCAGGGGCTGGGGGAGGGGGACGGGGAGGTGTCGTTTACTGAGGACAGTTTCAGTTTTGCAAGGTGAAGAGTTCTGGAGGTTGGTTACTCAACGATACGAAAGTACGTAACACCACTGAACTGTACAATTAAAAATAGTTAAGATGGTCAACTTTATGTTATGTGTATTTTACCAAAATGAAAAAAAAAGAGGTACAGATATTGAGACGAGTGGAGGATTGGGACTAATTTTGTAACACATCCACCACACTTGGGTTCTAAGCTGTCGGACCTTCCCAGGTTACCTCTCTGAGGTTACCTCTGAGGCTGAACTTGCTGGGGCCCAGGGCAGGCGGCCCCCAAATATACCTCAATGGCATATTGATTATTTTACATTAAAGTTACTTAAGAAATGGCCGATGCAAGAGGGACACTTTGACCCTCCTCTCTGTCTCCCCGAAAGCAGGAAGTAAATCTCCCATGCGGAAGGTGCCCTCCCTATACCAGGAGAAAGACATCCTTATTGCCCGACGCAGGGAATTCGGGGCCAAGAAGCCTGTATAAACAAACCTCATTACTTTTTTACTAATTTACTACCCAAGCCCAAACTTAGCTTACATTCCTGACTAGTTAAGCACCCAAACGTGTTTCTCTGTCCTGTCAATTCCTCTCAAACGTATTGTTTCTTTGTCTAAAAAGTATAAAAGCTGCGCGCTTTTATGGAGGTCCCATTTCTATGAGACCGCCTTAAGTACAAATGAAACTTCTTTCTTTTCCTCCTGCCTTGTGTCAATTTTATTATTAGTCCAGCCACAAGAACTCAAGAAGGATAGAGAAGAAATGTCCCCTCCCCGACAAACTTCCTTCTGTGATCTTTATTTCCATTTCACAGAGGTGCACGTGAGACAGCTGAAGGCCTTGCTCCAAGATGAGAAAGCTGGCCTTGGCCTTTCTCTTGGTCGTGTGGCCCTTCAGCTGCCTGGGAACGGCAGCTATGGGCATCTGGGGCCGCCCCTCACAGTCGGCAAGGACTTTCTCCCCGGCATTTTGAGAATTCTCTTCCCCAGCCCTCATCTTGCCTGCCTCCTGCTCAATCCCTCTGGTCCCAGCTCAGACATCACCTCCTCCCTGCCCACTCCAGACAAAGCGGCCCCCCGACTCGGTCTTCACCCGTCATCCCGTCTCATCTTTCCCACAGCAGAAATGGCTTATTTACATATTTTCTTAGTGTCTTTTGTGTGTCTCTCCCACCTAGAATCGACGTTCCTTGAGGGCAGGAGGCAGTCTGGTTTGTTGTTGGTAATGCTCATTTCTGTACCCCCAGTAGCTAGGATATGCTCACAGAGTATTTGTGGAGTGAAGGAATTTGATCCCCAAAGTCCTGTGAGATAGGGATAACCGTCTTCATTTAATAGACGAGTCTCAGAGAGGCCAAGTAACTTCCAAGAATCACACAACAGGCAGCTGAAGAATCTGGGGCTGAAAGATAGACCACTCGATACCCTATCTTGTGACTACCGTGGTGCAGGAATTTCAGTCTGGCTCTTGGTGGGGAGGGGATACATTACCAATAAACCAGTCCCACAGATCCAGATGAGTGGGAAGGGGGTGATTCACTTGCAGCCGTGCAAGCGCTGGTGGAACACTGCACGGGAGCATGCCCTGACCCTCAGAGACCCGTAGGGCTTCCTCTTCTTCCCCACTCCTGCGCTGTGTTACACCCGGTAAGTCACTGCCCTTCTCTGGGCCTCAGTTCCTCTACCTGTACAATGCGGAGCCAAGGGAAGGAGGGGACAGTGTCTGGAAATGCTCTGCTAGGTCCGTTTCAGATGCCCCATGTTCTTTTGCCTTTCCTGGTGACCTGCTTACCTGTGAGTGAGCAATACCTGGGGTACAAATCACTTCCTCTCTGGGAGCTCGCCTCCTTGATCCCAAGGCAAGGCTGCACCCCGTGGCTCCCTGGGCCTCAGAGAGTAGAAGCAGGATGTGTCCTGAGGATTTGGGGCAAATTCTACCCTGAAGGGAACTGGTCCCTTCCTATTCACTCTTGTAAAGTCTAAAGCAGATAGGTGAAGGATTGATCACTCTGACCAGGGGCTGGGGGTGAGGGCAGTGCAAAGAGACCGGTCTGGTCGGGAGGGCCTGCCCTTCTTGAGTCTGGCAATACCTACTCTGGCTCACTTAATCCAAAAGTGGGGCTTACTGAAGGATACTAGGGGCTCCAGGATGACTGGGAGCCTGGAGAAAAAGGCTGGCAATATTGGCCAGAACCCAGGGTGCTAGTGGTAGGGGGTCGGGCAGCAGGATCTTTAGCAGGGGTCCTGCTGCAGGAGCAGGAATGGGCCACTCTGCACGTCCCCACTTCAGGACAGTCAGTATGGCCTCCAACTGTAACCGAGAAGGACCCTAAGGGACCTTCCCAAAACAGGCCCCCAACCGTGTCCTCTGCCTGCCTCTTTTCTGTAGGAAAACTTCAGTCTCCTAGGCGTTCCCCGAGTTCCAAAGAGTACATTTAATCTCAGAGAAGTGAGAAAATGCAGGAAGAAAGGAAAACCGTCAAGCAAGACAAAATAATAACAGTTTAGCCATTAAACAAAGTCAAGGACTTTAGTTCCTCCTCAAGGGCTATAGAGAATATTCTGAATCGTGTCCTTTGAGCTGTTTTGCGGACACTGAGACCCTCACCAGGTGGAAGAAATTAACCGTATGCTGCCCACAAGCTCACAGACCCCAGACCGGTTGGAATCAGAAGACTGATGATGTCACCACCAACCAATCAGAAGAATGTCCATGAGCTGATCACACACCCCACAACATACCTCCCTCACCTCATCTTTAAAAACCGTTTCCTGAAAGCCTTCGAGGAGTTTGGGCCTTTTAAGCATTGGCTACCTTGACTGCTTGCTTGGCGCCTGCAATAAACGCTGTGATTTCCTTCACCACAACCCGGTGTCAGCAGATCGGCTTTACGGCGCTCAGGCCAGCGGACCCACGTTTGCTTCAGTAGCACGATCATTCATGACCGTGGCTCCCCGCTGAAGGATCCAACCCTGGGTAACAGCAGTGGGTTGGCCAAACCTACCTCACAAGCCTCTCCACACTCCCCTGGCTGGGCTGGTGAAGGAGGATGTAATGGACGCTGTAGGTTGGTGCTCCCTCTGGGCTGAGGCGCTGTTTCTCGGGCTGTCAGAACGCTTGCCCACCGGCAGCTCATCTGGGCTCCTCCCTCATAGCCTGTCCTGGGTGGAAGTGGGGGGTTGCTTCACCCAGAGCGAATGCAGCGCATCCAGTGACCACACCCAATGACAGGAACGGCAGGGGGTTTACAAAGGCCCGCCGTGTGTCCTTTCCCACCAGCCGCTTCAACTTGGCTCATCTCTGAAGGGCCATCTCCGCTCCAGAGCTCCCTCCATCACGAGCTCCTCCACCCCCGCATCCCCTGAGGCCTTTCTGCAACTGTGTGGCAGTTAAGTTTGCTTGCTTTGCCCAGTCGTGCTTCCCTTAGTCCAACACTCCCTCCCCCGTGTTGGGATTGGCTCCCTGGGAACCCAACCTGCAACGGAGAGGGTGGCTCTCCGTCCTCTGCCCTCGGCTGCTCTATATACTGCCACCAAAGGTCCACTCCACAGGGGCTCCTGGGCCACTCAGCTCTCGCTGCCCTCCTAACAGAAGCCACGCACTTTAGCAGCGCTCCGGATGCCCAGCTAAACACATTTCCCACTCTTTTGCAGCTGCAGTCATGTGACTAAGTTGTGGCCAATAGGATGTAAGCAGAATCATGTAAGTCACTCCTGGCCAATAGGATGTAAGCAGTCCTATGAGCCGCTCCTGTCCAGTAGCAAAAAAGCAGAGTCACAGGAGAAGCTACTGGGGCGAGGACTCAGGAGGAAGGCACTTGCCCTTCCCTTCCTATTTAGCTGCTTATGGAGAGGGAACAGAGGGCAGGCCGGTGGAAGCTGGGGCAGTCGTTTTAGACCCAAGAAGCCATGCACAGGAGATGGCAGAGCAACATCCTGGATTATTCCAGAGTTGGATTACCTGTCCTGGGTCACCCACACTGACTTTTATGAGAGAGAGAAATAAAATTCTAGCTGATTTAAGCTTGCTCTTATTTCTAGTTTTAGCAGCCAAGCTTTTAACGCCATCAATTCAAAGGATTCTATAAAAGGAAGAACGGGTATTGAAAGGCCAGTAGATAAGAGGGAGGGTTCTAATACACTGACAATACAGATGGGGTCCTTAGAGGGCGTCATCTCTTTGCCAGCCCCAAGTCTCAAGTTTCCCTCCCGCTGCACAAAGTTCCAGCACAACCAAGGCTTCCTGGGAAACTGACCCATGATTAGACGGAATTCAGGAGTATTGATCAGTTTGGCGGTCCTGGATGAATTCTGAGGCTGGGAAACAAATTGGAATTGTCTTAGATGCACCTGGCCTAGTTTCCCCTTTCCATTTTAAGTGGGAGGTCATTAAGCCGTATCCAATAATCAAGCCCAGGATTTTGCAGTCATAACTGCAGACCTAGGAGCAAACCAGAAAAGCAAAAAAGAAGCCTCAGGAGGGGACTGTGCCTAAAGTGAGGAAAGTTCGTTGAAAAGACAATTTAACAACAAAATTAAGGGTAACTTGTGCTTTATTTAGCAGCTTGGGGGTACAAATAAAGTCCACCTCTGATTTTTCAAATTAAAACAGATCTGAGTCTGCACATACTAGGTAAGTTGTTTATCTTCCTGAATTTTTGGAAAACTTTGAGGCATTAGTCCAGCAATTCAAAGGAACTCTTGAAAGAGAGCTGGATCCAGCCTCTAGGAGGGCGCGATTTGGTTGGGATTACTTCCGTCCTGCCACACTCTGTTTCTGCGGAGCACCGGTCCTGTGCAGCCTGGCCGTGGGCCAGTGTTCTTACTGTTCTGACACCGTGCTGTCCCACACTGTTTAAGGCTTGGAGTCACAATCTCATATTCAGCCATTGTCCCCAAATCATGCCCAACATGCCAGAGTTCCTAGTTTGGGTACAATATATGCTCCCCTCCCCCTACACAACTAGGCCTGGAGTTGAGCCCCAGTCAGAACGCCCCAGCGGTGATTTCTCCGATGGTGGCTCTACATGTCCGTTCTTGCAAGGTGTCTTCATTCAGGACCACCCCAGTCTGTCAGACAGGTTTACTAGAGTGGAATCTCCAAAGAGAATGGGCTGGGATCTTGCTTACTTTGTGCCCAAGAGGTAATTTGGTCCCAATGCAAAATTTCTTAACTTTTCCCCAGCCACCGGCTTTGATAGCTAGTGGAGCCCATTATAATCTCCTTCTCCCAAGGTCTTGGGCGCCCCTCCACACTTGCTTTTTTGGATAAACTAAGTCAATAACTTAGTTAAGTAGACTAAGGTAAACTAAGAGGAGCCACTTATAATTCTTCTCTAAATAATAACAATTTACTCTAAAGTGACTTTTTGAGTTCATCTAGACAAAGAAATGAAATATAACTTCTAAAAAGCAACTTCTCGGGCTTCCCTGGTGGCGCAGTGGTTGCGCGTCCGCCTGCCGATGCAAGGGAACCGGGTTCGCGCCCCGGTCCGGGAGGATCCCACGTGCCGCGGAGCGGCCGGGCCCGTGAGCCATGGCCGCTGGGCCTGCGCGTCCGGAGCCTGTGCCCCGCAACGGGAGAGGCTGCAGCAGAGGGAGGCCAGCACACCACAAAAATAAAAATAAAAATAAAAAGCAACTTCTCTTACTTCAAAACAGAACCCGCACCTTAAGTTCCTGTAGTTGGACACCTGCGGCCCCAAGCAAATGACCACCCATCATCACAGCGGCCATCACAACCGGCAACAGTGATGTCTGTGTGCTCTCTCCCTGTCCTTGACGCCACACGCGGACTTATCTTCACAGAGCTGCTCAGGTATCTGGGCCAGGAGAGAACCAACAAGGCAGAAAGCGAGATTCCACCGTACTGGCGTTCCAGAGTGAATCCTGAGGCAGCGACTACAGTAACAAGGCTGTAGATGGCACTTGCCAGCTCGTCCTCTCTCTGCCTGGTGTTCGCCTGCAGGACGGGGCCCCCTGGACTAAGTCAGCCCCCAGGGCCCTAGATCCACTGGTTTGGAGGAGGAGACTCAAGGAAGGTAGAGGGACCCCTGCCTTCTGTGGACATCAGGTTCTAGAGCCCGCATACAAGACTCAAATGCACTATAGTCAATTTATGCTTGAAAATTCCTTAAAACACCTGAAATTAACAGAAGTTAAGGCCTTGGGAAGTTCCAAAGCTCATAATTAACTTTTTTGTCTTTTCAGTTTGGCCTGGCTTGCCTTGGGACGGTGGAGACCAAGGTCTAATTTGAATGGGGCGGGAACTACAGAAGGCTTAGGGGTTAAAAGAGCTGTCTCTCTCAGGTTGGATTTGTTGTAAGTTCAATGTGCCTATGATGTAGCTCCTGAGTATAAATGGTAACATAGGGTATAGTGGTCATGCATGTAGTGTGTCCTTTAACCTCACAATAGCTCTATGAGGTGGATATTATTATTTTCCACCCACCCTTTATAGATGTGGAAACTGAAAGTCAGAGATGGCCCACGTGTAGCCTCAGGGCTTGAAAATGACCACTTAAGTGAGCCCCTCCTCAGTCCCTTTGCCTCATCAGATATGCCTGGACGGCTCTAACCCCAGAGCAAGCTCAGCACAGGCTCAGGCTGGAGCCCTGTTACCCAAAACATCACAGAATACTCTTTGCTCCTGGTTCAAACTGAGGGCTGTGGCAGGCTGTCAGCGTGAGGTAAGTGCCAGTTAAGTGGATGGAAATCGGGGACATGTCTCTGAGGGGCAGCGCTTTGCTTTGCTCCTGTAGATATTCCACCTGTGAAAGATGGGGGTGAACAGAGCAGAAAGGCATGTCCGGAAGAGGCTGGGAAGCAGAGCCTGCTTCTTGGGGATTAGAGAGTGTGGCCGCAGTGTCAAGCGGGTGGGGTGCTCCGGGCTAGAGAGCTGGGGGTGCCGAGTCAGGGGGAGCCATGAGGGGTGAGCTTGGGGGCTCGGGGGGCCTGGGAGGTGGCCCACCCCCAAAAGCTCTGCTCAGGATGCCCAGAGGTTGTGGCTGCTGGATCCCAAACACAGGGAGAAGGTGCCACCGTGTGAGACATCAGTGCAGTGGGCACTTGATGTAGATGAACCCCACACAAGCCTACCAGAAACACCTCGCTGAGCCACTGGGTGGATTTGGTCTTCATGTGAAGCCTCTCTCCGTGCATCTTAGCAGACTGGGGCAGTGTGTCTGTGCGTGGCAGGGACAGAAAATCCAGATCCCACCGGCACAAAGGGAGCTTAGGGGAGCTGGTCACATGGACCTGGCTCTGGGCCCGGCTCAAACCCTCTGGGCCTTGTTCCCACAGCTGCCCCGCTTTGCTGCCCGATGAGGATGAATTGGGCTCCCTCTCAGCCAGCCTCTTACGAGTTGCCCCAAAGACGGTCCCCAGCGCTCCTGATGTAGATTCTTTTTCCATTAACTTAGCAGCCTCAGGGGAGAAACTGCCTTTTCCGAGAGTTCCAGGAACAATCTCAGGAAGGGTTTTCATTGGTCCAGCTCAAGTCACATGTCCTTGACCACGTGAATTAAATGCCCACCCCTGGAGAGCCCATTGGACGGGGGAGGCGTGGAGAGGACTGGTTCCCCAAATAGAAGAGATGAGCCCTTTTTTTTTATAAAGGCCACTTCCTTACCCCTCATTTTTTTATTGTGGTAAAATACACATAACACAACTTAACGTTTTAACCATTTTGAAGTATACAATTCAGTGGTATTATGAATATTTACATTGTTGTGCAACCATACTACTATCTCCAGAAGTTTCTCATCATCCCAACCTAAAACCCTGTACCCGTTAAATAATAATTCTTCATTCTCCCTCCCCCCAGCCCCTGGTACCCACCATTCTATCTTCTGTCTCTATGAATTTTAGTGCTCTCGGGACCTCATATAGGTGGGATCTTACGGTATTTGTCCTCTCGTGTCTGGTTTATTTCACTTCGTACAGTGACTTCAAGGTTCATCCATGTTGTAGCATGAGTCAGAATCTCCTTCCCTTTTTTTTTTTATAAATTTATATATTTATTTTTGGCTGCATTGGGTCTTCATTGCTGCACACGGGCTTTCTCTAGTTGTGGTGAGCCGGGGCTACTCTTCGTTGCAGTGCACGGGCTTCTCATTGTGGTGGCTTCTCTTGTTGCAGAGCACGGGCTCTAGGCATGTGGGCTTCAGTAGTTGGGGCTCATGGGCTCTAGAGCACAGGCTCAGTAGTTGTGGCGCACGGGCTTAGTTGCTCTGCGGCATGTGAGATCTTCCCAGACGAGGGATCGAACCCGTGTCCCCTGCATTGGCAGGCATATTCTTAACCACTGTGCCACCAGGGAAGCCCTCCTTTCCTTTTAAGACTGATCAATATTCCATTGTATGGATGGACCACATTTTGTGTATCCACTAGCCCATCTTTTTTTTTTTTTTTTTTTTTTTGGCCGCACTGCGCAGCATGTGGGATCTTAGTTCCTTGACCAGGGATCAAACCCGTGCCCCCTGCATTGGAAGCACGGAGTCTTAACCACTGGACCACCAGGGAAGTCCCTCTAGCCCATCTTTTGGCTATGGTGAGCAATGCTGCTAGAAACATGGGTGTCCAAATACCTCTTTGAGGCCCTGCTTCTAATTCTTTGGGGTGTACACCCAGAAGTGGAACTGGTTTAATATTTTGAGGAATTGCCCTAATGTTTTCCACAGTGGCTGCACCACCTTACATTCCCACCAACAAACAGTACCTAAGGCTTCCAACGTCTCCATATCCTCATCAACGCTTGTCATTTTCTCTGTGTGTGTGTGTGTGTGTTTCATAGGCATCCTAATGAGTGTGAAATTGTATCTCATTGTAGTTTTGATTTCCATTTTTCTAATGATTAGTGATGTTGAACATCTTTTCATGTGCTTATTGGCCATCTGCATATCTTCTTTGGAGAAATATCTATTCAAGTCCTTTGCCATTTTTGAATAGCATTGTTTGTTTTTTTGTTATTGGGTTATAGGAGTTCTTTATATATTCTGGACAGGAATCCATTACCAATATGTAATTTGCAAATTTTATCTCCCATACTCTGGGCGGCTGAGATGGGTCCTTTTAACAAGAGGGGGTGCTGGGCAGGCAATGCCACTGACATCCACCCTATTGGTCGAGGTTTCTGGAAGGTGGGAGTTAGTCACAGCAGAGGCACATCCAAGGCCCAAGGGAAAGATGGGAAAGATTCCACCCAAATTCACTGATTCGATCACTTTGGATTAGTCAGACCCCTTCCCAAATGGGAATTTGAAAGCCCAGTGTGTCCAAGGAATTATTCCCACTCTTTCTGGAATCAAGCCCGGGTGTGACTCTTGCCCGAGACTACACAGGTTATTTTTTTCCTAAAGTGTCTAATTCGTTACCAGTTCATAGCAGTCACAATTCAGATTCATGATGGAATTTCCCTTTATGGAAGGATTCTGTGAAAAATAGTCTCAGGATTTCCTTTTCTTATACAAATGTCTTCCCAATTGCACTGTTATCTCTGTTTCTCATGTTCGGTAGAGTGTGTTACATACGGTAGCTTCTTTTTTTTTTAAATTGAAATAGTAGCTTCTTAATAAATGTTCAAGATTGCAGCACATTTTACAGTCTGTAAAGGGGTTTTAATTAATGTTCTTTAATTTATGTGCTGACATCAGTCCTGAGAGAGAACCAACCAGGGATTAACCTGTCCATTTTATACTTCAGAAAACCGAGACTCAGAGAAGTGAAGTGACTTGCCCAAGATCACACAGGAACGGGTGGCAGATATGGGCTTTACACGCAGGCCTGTATTACCCCCAGTCTCTGCTCTGAGTGCTGCACCAGGCTGCCTCCAGAGAGCAGAATGGAACAGAATTTTTCATCTGGCGTAGAGTTCTCAGATAAAATACAAGATGCCTAGTTAAATTTGAATTTTAGATAAACAAGAAAAAAATTTTTGTGTAAGTATGTCCCATATTGCATGGAGGTACTTAAAAAAACTCTTTGCTGTTTACTGAAATTCGAACGTAAATGAGCATCTTGCATTTTTATTTGCTAAACCTGGTAACCCTAATTTGGGAGACACCTTAAGTGGCCCCTGAGGCCCAGAGAGGGACAGAGATTTGCTCAAGAGCACACGGGGGTTAGTGGCAAATCCAGGACTGGGGCCAGACTGCCTGTGCTCAGGTCCTGCCCCTCGTGGTGGGGTTGCCGAGTGCTCCCAAGCCCCGGCAGCGGGGGTGACGGTGAGAAGAGCTGCTCCCTCTCTGAAGGACGCCTGCACGACCCATCACCTACCCAGCTGTCCTACCCACCAGGCAAAACCAGGAAGCAAATCCCAGCGCAGAGAGATGAGATGAGATGAGAAAAGCGAGGTCGCACCAGTTGAGAGAAGATGGTGTCGACTGAGATTTCCAGGCAGGGAGCACAGTCCGCTCAGGGAGCGGCTTCTTAAGCAGGAGACTCCAATTAAGAAGCAATTTGGGGCTTCCCCGGTGGCGCAGTGGTTGCGCGTCCGCCTGCCGATGCAGGGGAACCGGGTTCGCGCCCCGGTCCGGGAGGATCCCACGTGCCGCGGAGCGGCTGGGCCCGTGGGCCGTGGCCGCTGCGCCTGCGCGTCCGGAGCCTGTGCTCCGCAGCGGGAGAGGCCGCAGCGGAGGGAGGCCCGCGTACCGCAAAAAA
>NW_021145630.1:14054-16410 GCF_002837175.3 Physeter macrocephalus
GCCCGCGTACCGCAAAAAAAAAAAAAAAAAAAGCAATTTGAGGGTTTGCAGCAAACCCCGGCCCCAGCCAGTGCAACAGAGAGACCCGTGGGCCGCTCTTGCCTCCCGCTCAAACAAGGGACCTCAGCAAGGTATTTCTCGTCTCTCGGCTCCGCTTTCTGGGCTGTGAAGTAAGAGGGTTATGCTGGCTGCTATTTACGGACCCTGTTGGTCCCCAGATGGGCGATTCCGAGGCAGTGGGAGGGTTGTTTCCCTCCAACACTAGACCTTTCTTCACAGCATTCGAAGTGGTTTTTTTTCCCCTCTCCATTCCACCTAAGGCCATTCTCTTGTTTGTAGTGGATTCAAATGCTAGTCCGTAAACCCAGGTGTGCAAGAATTGTACCTTTCCTTAAGTTGCGGAGCAGCTAAGCCCGTGCGCCACAACTACTGAGCCCGTGCGCCACAACTACTGAGCCTGCGCGCCCAGAGCCCGTGCTCCGCGACAAGAGAAGCCACCGCAATGAGAAGCCCGTGCACCGCGACCAAGAGTAGCCCCCGCTCGCCGCAGCTAGAGAAAAGCCCGCGTGCAGCAACAAACACCCAACACGGACAAAAATTAGAAAAAAAAACTTTAAAAGATTATATACGATCCAATCTCGTATATTCAAAAAAGTGGAGAACGGTAACAGTGGTTGAGTTTAGATGGTAGAACTATAGCAGATTTTATTTCATTTATATATGTTTCTGGATTTTCCATATTTTGTACAATGAGTACAAATAATTTTTATTATCTGAAAAAAAACCCTTATTTTTATCTATCAGTGTACGTATCCATCTGCAGCCGGGAAAACATCAACTACTCAGATGGGACTTAATTCAGGCAATTGGTCGCTCAGGTGACGGGGCAGTTGGGAGGGGAAAAGGTGACAGTGAGGTAAAGCACTGATTAGCCCAGCGGGAAGCCGCTGTCATTCCTATAGGGCAAAGGGAGGCACTGAGTATTCAGTGGTACCCAGGAGCTGGCCGTGCCTGACAGGAGATAGAACCATGGAGGAGCCTTCCTAGTAGGAGCTGGGACCCAGAGGAAAAAGGGGAGCTGAAGCCCCAGAGGGGAGCCCCCTCCCGCTGGCAGAGATGTCACAGGGAGCGGAGAAGGAGAAACATGCTGGCTTCTCTCTCTTCTCTCGCTTCTGCTTCCGTGCCGCACCACCGCTGACCGTTGGCCGAATGCAAAGCTGCAGGGCAAGAGAAGGGTAGAGACGGATGTGAGCGCGCATGAGCAGTTGACCAACATGAGGTAACTGGTTTTCATGTAGCAGAGGTCAGTGGTCATTTATAAACTTGGGTTCCACTTAGTTTTGCTTGGTTAGGAAATACATTTCTGTATCTCCCCAGAGGCATCATGGGACTTGTTTCTCTTAATTGCAAAGTACTTCGCTCACTGGCTTAACACTTTCCCCGTTGTCTCTTATTTGGGCACATTCCAGGTTTGTGGCTTCTCCAAACAGAAAGCAGCGCCTTTATATACAATGATTTAACATCTTTTATTTTTTTTAACATCCTTATTGGAGTATAATTGCTTTACAATGGTGTGTTAGTTTCTGCTGTTTAACAAAGTGAATCAGTTATACATATACATACGTCCCCATATCTCCTCCCTCTTGCGTCTCCCTCCCACCCTCCCTAGCCCACCCCTCTAGGTGGACACAGAGCACCGAGCTGATCTCCCTGTGCTATGCGGCTGCTTCCCACGAGCTATCTGTTTTGCATTTGGTAGTGTGTACATGTCCATGCCACTCTCTCCCTTCAAACTGCTTCTTTCAGCTCCGTTCTTCCAGGATGGGTCACTGTATGTCAGCAGTTTTTAAAATATTCATGGAGAGGAAACTTCCGTGTGGTGGAAAGAGTTCTGGATTTAGATTTCTGCTTGCTCAGTGAGAACACCTGTAAGCTTAATTTTTCTCATCTGCAAAGAGAGCATCACTCCTGGCCCGCCTTCCCGACAGCCTTTGGGAAGATCAAGGTATGGCTGCTGCCTGAATGATGCACGCCTCTGTGGAACGCTGGTGGCATTGGTGGTAATGATGATGCGGATGAGGAAGACTGGGCGACTGATGAATGAATGTCCTAAGATGAGGACCGGCGGGCACCACCAGTGGAGCCAGTTCCCACCAAGGCTTCACCATCCCTGTGATCCAATAATCTGAAGAGAACCATGCCTAGGCCTGACCATGGCCAAGTGTGAGAACCCCAGCAATTTCCCTGTGATGGAATACACACTGTATACAAACACTGGGACATTATTCAGCCTTTAAAAAGAAGGCAGTCCTGGGGCTTCCCTGGTGGCGCAGTGGTTGCGCGTCCGCCTGCCGAT
>NW_021145630.1:16455-18953 GCF_002837175.3 Physeter macrocephalus
AAAAAAAAAAAAAAAAAAAAAAAAGAAGGCAGTCCTATCATGCTACCACGTGGATGGACCTTGAGGACATGATGCTCAGAGAAACAAGCCCGTCACACACACAAAACAAATACCATATGATTCCACCGCTATGAGGTCCGTAAAGCAGTCAAAACTATAGAGACTGAAAGTCGTTGCTGGGTATCAGGGGTTGGGGGAGTGGGGAGAAGGAGTTAGTGGTTAATGGGGGCAGAGTTTCAGATTTACAGGATGAAAAGTCTGGAGATCTGCCTCACAGCAATGTGAATATACTTAACACTACTGAACTCTAAACTTCAAAAAGGTTACGATGGTAAATTTTAGGTTATTTGTAAACCGCGATTAAAGGAAAAACTGAGACAGTGATGGCCACATCTTGTTCAATTTTAGAACACTTCCACTCCCCACCCATGTTGTCAGATTCATCCCTACCTGTGTATTGGATTTGCAGTGTCAGGAGCGTGGATGGGTTATTTCGCAAAGGAGCTGTTGGAGGGAGTCGCGTGGCGTGTGATGGGGACTCGGAGGAGAGGACACCATGCTGGAGGGACGTGGCATGGAGGGCTGACATCCCTTGAGTGGACACACCCAGGTAGGGAAGTGGGAGGAGAGGTAGAAGGAAGAGCATGGGCTACTCTTGGATTCCAGGGTCGCCAGGGCCAGGTTCTTTCCCCATTTACATCTACCATTTGTCAGAAATTGAGAACATCATTAAAACTACCCCCCACCAAAAAAAGTTCCAGGCCCAAATGGCTTCATGGGAGAATTCGTTCAAACTTTGAAGGAGGAGAAAGTGCAGGTACTAGTTAAGCTGTTCCAGAACATTAAAAGATTTAATTTATATTTAAGAATCCAATTCAACATTGTTACCGAAATTCTACAGAGATAGGTTAAAAATGAAAGCTAGAACCAGTCTCATATATCCTGCCAAAATCCTAAATGAAATATTACCAAGCAGAAGTCAGCATATCTGTAAATGACCATGTGAAGTTCATCCTAAAACTGCAAGGATAGTTCACCCTACAGCAGCTGTTAATATGTCACATTAAAAAGTCAAAGGAGAAAACGATTATCTCAGTAGATACAAGAAAATGTCATCTGACAAAATGCAACACCGTTTCCTTGATTAAGAAAAAAAGTCCTTAGTAGAATAAGAATAGAGAGATTCTTTCCTTTCCCCCAAGGTTTATGAAGATGTAATTGACATATAACATTGTGTAAGTTTAAGATGTACAAGACAATGATTTGATACATGTATATATTGCAAAAACGTTTACACAATAAGGTCGTTAATACATCCTTCACCTCACGTGATTACCATTTTGTCGTTTTTGTTGTTAGGGTGCGAACATTAAAGCTCATAGCAGCTTTGCTAAGTTTGCTAAGTTGCTTAGCAACTTTGCTAAGACAACAAGTTGCTAAGTTGTCTTAGCAACTTTCAAGTATATAATACAGTATTGTTAACTACAGGCGCCATGCTGTACCTCAGATCCCCGGCACTTATTCATCTTATAACTGAAAATTTGTGTCCTTTGACCAACATCTCCCCGTTTAATAGATACTCTCTGAACACGATGAAATATATCTGCATAAACATACATCTATATACACATCCTTATTTATCATAAACAGACAGCCTAGAAAGCTCTGACATGGGGGTGAGTCGTCACTTGGAGAATATGTGTCCAAAGATCATAAACTGTAGGGTCTGTGGTGCTTGTCCTCCCAAGTGGTTAGAAGTCCTGTTCTTACAAATGTCTCTCATTCTCTCATTTGTAACCTTTGGAAAGAGTGGCAATTGAAAATGAATCTCAGGGGCTTCCCTGGTGGCGCAGTGGTTGAGAGTCCGCCTGCCGATGCAGGGGACACGGGTTCGAGCCCTGGTCTGGGAAGATCCCACATGCCGCGGAGCAACTGAGCCCGTGAGCCATGGCCGCTGAGCCTGCGCGTCCGGAGCCTGTGCTCCGCAACGAGAGAGGCCGCGACAGTGAAAGGCCCGCGCACCGCGATGAAGAGTAGCCCCCGCTCGCCACAACTAGAGAAAGCCCTCGCACAGAAACGGAGACCCAACACGGCCAAAAATAAATAAATAAATAAATAAATAAATAAATTTGTAAAATAAAAAAAAAAAAGAAAATGAAACTCGGTGCAAACTATTATATAAAGGATGGATAAACCACAAGATCATACTGTATAGCACAGGGAGCTATACTCAATATCCTGTGATAAATCATAATGGAAAAGAATATGAAAAAGAATATATATGTATAACTGAGTCACTTTGCTGTATGGTAGAAATTAACACAACATTGTAAATCAACGATGCTTCAATAAACTTTCTTTAAAAATGAATCTCAGGGGCTTCCCTGGTGGCGCAGTGGTTGAGAATCCGCCTGCCGATGCAGGGGACACGGGTTCGTGCCCCGGTCCGGGAGGATCCCGCGTGCCGCGGAGCGGCTGGGCCCGTGAGCCACGGCCGC
>NW_021145630.1:18971-26987 GCF_002837175.3 Physeter macrocephalus
GAGCCGCTGGCCCCGTGAGCCACGGCCGCTGAGCCTGCGCGCCCGGAGCCTGTGCTCCGCGACGGGAGAGGCCGCAACAGAGGGAGGCCCGCCGCGTACCACAAAAAAAAAAAAAAAAAAAAATGAATCTCAGGATACGTTGTCTGGGATTTGCTTCAAATGGAGGCAAACATACAGTTGAAACAAGTTTGTCATGAGTTGATGGCTGTTGAGGCCAGATAATGGGGACTTGGGGCTCTTTTGTACTATTCTCTCCACGTTTGTAAATGTGTGAAATTTTCCAATCGGGAAAAAGCCCCTTCAGGTCCTGCTAACCCTGTGGGACCACGAAGTCGTGCCCACCCCCGCTGCTGGCATCCAGCTTGGGCTCGGGAAGAGGACACGCACTGAGTGACAAACGCAGCCCCTAGGTGGCAAGCCTAGGGCCGGCATTTAAGCAGGAGCCATGAGCCGGGAGTAGAGGATACACATCACATTCCGATCCGTAAAGCTCCGTGCCCAGCAGCCCTGGCTGCGTGTGGACCAGCCAGGGGGCAGGCTCCCCAGCTTCAGCAGGAGCCTGTGCCACGTGGTCCCCACTTGCTTTCAGGCTGCCAGAGGGGCGTTAGCTGTGACGTGTATGCACTTGTAGGAGTGGGACTGCTTAGCTAGAAATCTCCCCATTAAAGCCAGAGTCTCTTTTCATTTCCATTAAAGCCAGCACATGGATGAGCTAAGAACAGGAGTAAGAAGACAGCATACATACTGGAAAGGAAGCCCAAGATAATGAGAGAAAAATGCCTTTAAACAATAAGGAAACTCAGTAAGTTCACAAAATTAAGGTATGAAAAGTCAATACTTTCCCTATAAGTAGGTTGTCAGCAGAAAGGATAATAGAAGAAAAGGTTCTGCTCACACAACAACGCTTAGGAGTCGATGGGGTGAGGAGAGTGCAGGACAGACCTTGGCAGTAAGACTCTGTGGGGGCGTGACAGGAGCCACAGGGAGACACGCTACGGGGTCGCTGTCAATTCTCGCCTCTAGCACAGGCGAAAATGGGTGCGCAGTTCTCTCCCCAAGCCCCCCACCCTCCCCCAGGAGACTCACCTTCCCACCGGCCCAGGAAATCGTTTTATATCTTCTTGCCTGTCCCCAGATCTCCCCTAGCGGATGCCGTGTCCACACTGTTCAGAGGACACAGACTCCAGCCCTGCCCGTGTCCTCCCCCTGCCCGCATATTGGGCCCCCCGGCCGTACCGCCTCCTCCACGCAGGCTTCCACCCCGGCCCTCTGGCACCTGTTGCATCAGCAGCTTCCCCCTCTCTCCTGAGCATCCCTTTTGCTTTAATAGTTTCATCTCGCAAAGCCTTCCCCGTGGCCTCGTATCTCCTCCACCTACTTCTCCGTCTCACAGCAAACTCCTTCAAACAGTGATCTGCCCTGACCATTCCCACCACCTCACCTACCATTCTCCACTCAGCCCTCTCCAAGTCCGCTCTTAGTGTCTCCATAACCAAAAGGCTCTCAACACCAGTGGCTACTTCCCCGGCGTCATCCTCAGTGACACCCGTCCCTGCTTCAGGAGGTATTCTCTTCTCCAGGCTTCTGTGCCACCCCTGCCCCTCCCCACCTCCGTTCCAGCTCTCCCACCTCACTCCCTCTTCCTCCTGCAGCCTCAGCTCAAATGCCACCTCCTCCAAGAAGCTTTCCTGGACTCCACTCACGTATTTATTGTCTGTCCCTTCCCCTAGGAGGTAAGGTCTTTGAAGGTGGGGATTTTTATCTTTCTCATTCACTGCTGTATCCTCACTGCCTACAACAGTGTCTGGCACATAGTAGGTGCTCAGTAAATATCTGTTGGCTGAAGATTAGATCAGTGTGGCTCAAATGAGGGTAACAGGCGTTTTTCCCACCCCGAATTGACAAAATGATAATAAAGTTCATCTGGAAAACTACATCTGTGAAGAATGGCCAAAATAATTCTGAAAAAGAAGAGTAGTGACAGGGGCCAACCCTAAAAAGACACACTCTGATAGAAAAGAAGTAGCTAGATAGCTCAGTGGAGCGCTACTGAGTGGTGGTTCTCAGCCCTGGCTTCCCGTTGGAATTGCCTAAAGTGCTTCTAAAAAAACAAATGAAAAAAAAACAATACTTGGGCCCTATTCCCAGAGATTCTGATCCAACAGGGTGGCAACTGGATATTGGTCTTTTCTTCCTTTAAAAAATTTTTAGAGCTACAGATTTTTAATTTTGTATTCTCTTAAATGCCTCCAGAGGATTCTGTTATGTAGCCAGGATTGAGAACTGGGTTGGCAAGTCCCGAAGCGGGTTTGGCCCACAGGAACATGTAATTTATGGTAAAGTGGCATTTCAAATTGGTGGCAACAAGAAAGCTTCTTCAGTTAGAGATGCTGAGATAATTACTTGATCGTTTGGGAAGACGATTGGATCTTTACTCCTGGCACCAGAATAAATCCCATATGGATCAAAGTCTTAAATGTTACAAAATAAGAGGGAGGGGAAGGAAAAACCATGAAGGTTCTTGAAGAAGTTATGAACAAGTTTATAATCATGGTGGGAAAGACCTTCCAAAGCTGGTTATAAGCCTAAAGAGAAAAAGTTAGTAATTTTAAAAACATAAAAACATTTGATGTCTGAATGTCACAAAATATGGTAAATGAAGTCAAAAGACGGATGAAACACTAGAAAAATCTATTTAGAACATGCGTGCCAGACAATGGACTACGTTTTCTTGATTAACAAAGAGCTCAAATTAGCAGTATGATTCTGACCCCAATTATAATTCTGCCCACCAGTTATACTGTGTGGGTTCTCTTCCCCACACCAAGCAATTCTGTGACACCAGCTGGGTGTCCTACAATTCACTTCTGACACTGTCTACCCAGAGGTAGTGTCAGATCCCACGGGTTAAGGGCTCAGTCCTACAAGGCTGTCCCCTCACCCCACTTCAGATGCCAGTCACATGTTCAGGTACCCCCCACCTCCGTGCTTCTGACCAACAAGGCTGTAAATCTGAGGTTCCACCCCCGCCTCTTTGGGTTTGATTAATTTGGCTCATGGAAGTCAGGAAAAGTTTTCTTCCTAGATCACCAGTTTATTATAAAAGGATATAATTCAGGAACAGCAAGGTGGAGGAGATGCACGGGGCAAGGTATGTGGGAAGGGGCGGAGCTTCCCTCTCCGGGCGTCCACTCTTCCCGAATCTCCCCAAGTTCACCAACCGGGAAGTTCCCTGAACCCCGTCCTTTTGTGTTTTTATGGAGGCTTCACTACACAGGCATGAATAGTTAAATCATTGGCCATTGGTGATTGAACTCAAACTCCAGCTCCTCTCCCCTCCCTGGAGGCTGTGGGGGGCTGGGACTGGAGGTTCCAACCCTCTAATCAAGGGGAACCAGCCCCCGCCCCCTTAGGAGCTGTCCCAAAGCCACGTCATTCACATAACAAAAGACACCTTTAAGGCTCAAGTCAGGAAATTCCAAGGGTTTTTGGAGCTCTGGGCCAGGAACACCAGGATGCAGACCAACTACTTTATGATAAATCACAATATCACAAATAGGAAACATACAAACAACGCAACAGTAAAACAAGCAATGGATTTAAACAGGCAGTTCATGAAGATGTTCGGCTTCACTCAGAATTAAGAGGAATGCCTGTTAGAACCACACTGAGGCCTGAGTGCCTACCCAAGAGAAATGAAATCACGTGTGCACACAAAAACTTTAACCCTAATGTGCCTAGCAACATTATTCCCAAAAGCCAAGAGGTGGAAACAACCCAAATGTCTATCGTCTGATAAATGGATAAACAAAATGTGGTCTATCCGTATAGTGGAATATTATCCTGTCATAAAAAGGAATGAAGTACTGAGACCAGCTACGACATGGATGAACCTTGACAACATTACGCCGAGTGAAATGAGTCAGACACAAAAATCCATATATTATATGATTTCGTTTTTATGAAACGTCCAGAATAGGCCCATCTACAGATGCAGAAAGTGGATTAATGGTTGCCTGGGGCTGGGGGAAATGGGGAAATGGGGCAGTGTCTGTTAGTGGTTACAGAGGGGTTTTTTTGGGGGGGATAAATATGTTCTAAAAGTGAATATGCTGATGGCTGCACAACACTAAATATATTAATATGATTAAATTGTGCACTTTAAATGGGTGAATTGTTTAGCATGTGAATTATATCTCAGTAAAGCTGTTAAAAAAACACTGAGAGGGCTTCCCTGGTGGCGCAGTGGTTGAGAGTCCGCCTGCCGATGCAGGGGACACGGGTTCCTGCCCCGGTCCGGGAGGATCCCACATGCCGCGGAGCGGCTGGGCCCGTGAGCCGTGGCCGCTGAGCCTGCGCGTCCGGAGCCTGTGCTCCGCAACGGGAGAGGCCACAGCAGTGAGAGGCCCGCGTAACGCAAAAAAAAAAAAAACACTGGGAGATGACTTTTCACTCCCCAGATTGACAAAATTAATGAGAGTAGGGAGACAGACTCTCTCTTACATTGTTGATAAAAGTGGAAATTGGTGCCACCTTTTTGAAGAGCATTTTGACAATCTCCGCCAGAATTAAAAATGCACAGACCTTTCTTCCCAGGGTTTCTACTTCTAACTGACCCTGTGGAAATTCCGTACATCCAGGTATACCAAGGAGCTGCTGTTGGGGCTTTGTAACAGCAAAGAAACTGTAAATAAACACGCAGAGACAGAGAATGCAATCCTACAATGGGAATAAAGTACAACCATTAAAAAGAAGGTAGAGATCAGGCCGTGTTGATCTGGCAGAGATATAGTTTAGGTGCAAAACTTGCAAGGTACAAAATAGTGGGCAGAGTGTGATCCTCTGTGAATCAGTAAAAACGCTGCTATACCAAAGTAGTCAGGAAGGAAATGTAAAGAGCGATCATCTCCAGGGAGAGGGACCGTGGTAGAAAAGCTTTTACTTTTTATTTTATTATCTTTTTGGAACTGCTTACATTTTCTACATGTGCGTGTACATTAACTTTATTTTTTAAATGCCACTGGGATTATCTGTGCGGTGGCATTACCAGCCATTTTCATTTTCTTTATTTTTTTCTATATGGAAAAAGAAAACCTTGTAAAATCTCTTGCATTCCAGACAGATGTGTGATGGTTCTGTGTGTGAGTGTGTGTGTGTGTGTGTGTGTGTGTGTGTGTGTACGTGAGAGATGTACAGCTGTTCCCCACAAGGACCCGCACAGAACTCACGCCCTCCCTCTCTGGGCCTGTTTGCCATCCTCAGGGGAAAGGATGGGACAGGTGGGTTGGGGTGGGTCCACTTCACTGAGAGCGGGAACCTCTCTCCAGAGGCAGCTCCCATCCCCTCCTCGTCCTGCCCAACTGGTGCGAAGCCAGCTCATATGGGGGAGGTGAGCTTGGAGTTGGGGTCCAGGTGAGGAGGGAGAAGCAGGACCCACTCCTCGGAAACAGCAAGAACACAGATGGGGATGGCTCCGAGAGGACGCGCTATCGGTGTGAAGCAGCTGGGCCGAAGCCCGCTTTCCAAGTGAGGGCTGCAGGGGTCTCTGAAGCTGGTGGCCACAGGGGCCCGGCCCCTGCTAGCCTCCTGGAGCGGGTCTGGAGTCCGGGCACCTGTGTCTGTGCTTCTGCTTACACGTCTGTGTTTGACGCATGTGTTAGAAGTCGCTTTACTGTCAAACTCCAGGGCCCTCACTGACACAGGCCCCTTCCAAGGTCTGTCTCTAATCTGTATTCATAGTTTGAGTCTCCTTTTTTGGAAAAACTTCTCCCTCCCCTAATGAATAAACATGGGGCCCAACAAAGCCTGAATCTGCCCCTGACATATTTATATCGTGCTATCACACATCTACGTCTCTGTCTCCTTCCCTCCCTCCTGCTCTCCGTCCTTCCTTTCTTCCTTCAAGATCTGTGTTCCAGGAACACCCCCCTCTGGGGCAGAGGCACCTCGATGGAGAAGACATCAGGGATCCAGAGGGGCACACTGAGGGGTATCCTGCCTTCATCCTGGGACAATCTGGGAAACTGGTACTGGAAGAACGGAAGAATTGGCCGGGGTGGAGCGTCGCGGGCTGGGCGTGGTGGACCGCGCTGTGGGCGCGTATGCGTTTGTTGTGTGTTTCTGGGTGTGATGCGGTGGGTGTTTGCCTGTGGCAGTGGGGTGTGTGTCCCTCCATGTGTGCAGCTGAGGGACACCCCGAGTGCCTGTGCGCTGTTTGTTGCTGGCCTCCCGGGCCCTCAAGTGACAGAGGCCAGGCAGCTGTGGGCTGAGATGCCATGGCTGTGGCGTGAGTTCCCTCAGGGCCAGTCCTCCCTGGCGGAGCAAACTGCCGTTAGGAGCCCAGAGACGGGAGCGATGATTTCATCCCACCCAGGACGTCCAAACATCCCTGCTGGTCTCGAAAGGCCCTGCCAGCCTGTCTGTCTGAGGCTAAGGCCCGAGGCTTTACCAGATGCGCCACCTGGTCAGCTCTTGCACCAGCTCTTTGATTTGGGGTATGGTTTGGATGGTACGCAGAGGTGGCCAAGCCGAGTTTCAGGTTTCCATGGTGACAGGCCCTGTGAGTGCTCTGGGTCAACGGTACTGGGGACAGGGTCGATTTTCAAGTCTAACTCACTCCTGTTATAGAGTTGGCTCAGAAAGGGCTGCAGAAATCTCCAAGGTCACCTAGAACACCAGTGGTTATTCTCCGCTTATCCCCATCCCCCAGATCCACTTACTACAGCTTTCCACTCTGCTTTGTGTCCCCTGATGAAGCTGACCTCTGTGGGTATCATCACCTGGGCTTCCTTGGCTCGGCTCCAAGTTGGCTTCAACCAATGGGAGGCACCAAAGGAAGACAGCCAATGGGACCTAGTCAATGGGAGGCACCAAAGGAAGACAGCCAATGGGACCTAGTCAGTGGGAGGCACCAGTGGGAGACAGCCAATGGGAAGCATCAGTGGGCATCTGAGGGTGGGAGGAGAGAAAAGTTGGGGTATTTTCCCTACCAACCCCCAGTTTTGGCAGCGGCTGAATCTCTCTAAACGCTGCTCTTCTCAGAGGATCCTTGACTCATACCTGCAGCTCTCACTTCTTCCAGAAAACCACTCCTCCCCCACTCTCTTCAGGTTTAGGGGAGGAAGGCTCCCTGCCGTTGCCAGCGCAAGTAGTGTACCATCCCCTGTTGATTCTCCTACACACACCCGCAAACACACACTTCAGATAAATCACCCCTTCATTAAACTGTTTTCAATAATCAGTTTGAAAACAGTTTAATGAAGTGGGTCCTCTCTTTTCTGCTGAGACCCTGCCTATTACCCACAGTTTCACATTGTGGCAGGAAAAAAATATACACTCCCCTTCTTCTGTTTCTTGAATACAAGCTCCTTCTGGCATCCATGCCTCTGCACTTGCAGTTTTCCTTTGCTTGTTTAAAAAATCATCTCTTCATCAATAAACAAATAGCAAAACACATTTTACATACTTGGCAGTGCTTTGGCCCTGATTCAGGGTTTAACGAATACTAGTTAATATAATTGTTGTTATTGTTGCTGTGGTGTTAAATATGGACAAAATTGCCAAGGGACAGCAGTGGAATGGAAAAAGGGGTGCTTACGTGAACTTAAAGGGCATGGTTTTAAAACCGTGTCAATTTCACTAGTATTAACTAATACTGAAATATTGGGTGTGTCCCAATTATTACTCACCTTTGGTACATTTCTACAGTTCATGTTGTCCTTTGTATGACTATATTGTTCAAAAGAAGTGCTATGTTTTGGGGGCTCCTTATTCATTTCCAGTTGAAATATATTCCAAGACTTCATGAAAGGGGGGAAATAATATAAATGTTCGATAATTCAGGGTCTCTTTTTGTCGCACTGACATTTAAAATAAGATATACAGGGCTTCCCTGGTGGCGCAGTGGTTGCGCGTCCGCCTGCCGATGCAGGGGAACCGGGTTCGCGCCCCGGTCTGGGAGGATCCCACATGCCGCGGAGCGGCTGGGCCCGTGAGCCATGGCCGCTGAGCCTGCGC
>NW_021145630.1:26997-73552 GCF_002837175.3 Physeter macrocephalus
CAGGGGGGAGCCCCCCATACCACAAAAAAAAAAAAAAAAAAAAAAGATATACATGGTTAAAAAGCGAAAAATAATAATCTCTTCCAAGGAGCCTTCCTAATCACTGTCTAAATCAGGGGCCCCGTCAAAAATAATAATCTCTTCCAAGGGGCCTTCCTAATCACTGTCTAAATCAGGGGCCCCGTCATTCTCTCTCACCATCACACCTTGTCCCTTTCACAACGCTTCTCTTTGTAATCATGATTATGTGTTTCCTGGGTAGGTTAAGATTTGTCTCTCCCCCTAACCTGTGAGCTTGACAAAGCCTTTTAGATCTTGCCTGCTGGGTTCGCTGCTTTGTCCCACTGTGGTGTGTTGGTGAGCAGATAGACTAGGATTCTGTAACAAAGAGGCCCCCAAACACTCAGCACGAATAACATAGTTTATTTCTCCCAGAAGTGATAGCATGTGTAGGTGGTCCAGGCTGGCATGGAGGTTTGAAGGTGTTCTCAAGCCCCAGGGCTCCTCAGACCGCCTCTCTCCTCAGCCACACAGGACACAACTTAAAAAACCCTCTTCCCCAGAGCAATCCCACTCTTTTTGGCCTCAGCTCCCCGATCCAGTCTGCCCCAGATCTTTGTTCTCTCAGCAAGAGGTTCATCCATGTGACGTCCCAAACCACAGAGCAAGCTCCTGAGATGAAGTCAGCCTCTCTCAATGACACAGGACCACTGTGTGCACCTTCTCCCTTGTTGTTATTAAATATTAACTTTTTCCTTCTGTGGCTATAGTTTATCTGTCCACATCCCTGACCTTTGGGCAAGTTACTTCATCCTGTGCCCCAGTTTCCTCATCTGTAAAATGGGGATAACCATAGTTCCACTCCTAGGGGTGCTGTAAGGGTCAAATGAGCATAAAGCTTTTAGAATTGAACCTAACACAAGCTATGTGCTATTTAAATAATAATTAGCATGACTATCTCTTTGGATTCTCTCAGCCTCCCCATGGGTGGAGGGGCAGGCATCACTTCATCTTCAGACACAGAAATGAAGGACCAGAGAGCCGAAGCCAGTTACCCAAGGCCACAGCGCTGGCAGGCAGGTGGCTGTCTGGGTTTAATCCAGACCTGAACCTCAGTTACCTCATGATAAAATTAGGGTGATGATGGTAACCCTCGTAGGATTAGGTTGTGAGAATCCAGGGTCATCGTGCAATCAGGTGATGGGCACGTGGAGGGCACTGTTCAAACGTCTGTGCCCTTCCCCTTCTTGGTGCCCCCTCACCTCCACCCCTGTCACACCGACACCCGCACGCAGCCGCCAGGGATCTCAGCTGCCCTGCTCTTGGCAGCCCTGGGGTCAGCTGCTTCTGTTTGGTGGGCGGGGCAGCTGGCCCGACAGAGAAGCCCATTGTCTCTGTCCTCTGGGGCTCTATTGTTGGGGCCTCCTCCCAGGATCCAGCCCCAAGACACTCTCAGCTGTCGCCCGGCTCCTCTTGGCTTCCCGGGGCGGGGGAGGGGGGAGTGTGCAGATAAACAACTGTACCCTGAAGACTGGATCACCAGTCTGGTTCTACTGATAAGGTCACTCACTGAGGCTCAGAGAGCCTAAAGAACTGTGTGGAGAGCGCTTGTCTCACGTCAGAGCCGCCAGATGGGGCTGGGCAGTGGGGTGCCTCAAGTCAGTGTGGTCATGCATCCCAGTAGGTCGGAGATGTCAGGGCCAGAACACACGGCCCCCACTCTCCCATTTTACTCGTGGAAACAGAGACCCCAGAGCCCGGACGCTTGCCCAAGGCCACACACAGCGACTCCGCCTCGGAGTCCGCCGGGAAGCCCGGCGTCCGTAACACCCAGGATGTCCAAGCCTTGGGACCGCGCAGAAAGGCCTGGCGGTCGGGGGCGGGTCATAGACTGGCCCCTCCCCCGGGGCGGGGCGATGCCTCCCGTTCCAACTCTGGGACGAGCGGCCCTCCCCATAAGGGGCGCGGCTTCCGAGCCGGGCGAGATCTCACTGGGTGTTAGTCTGAGGAAGGGAGGACTTGGTGCTTGAAGGGCGTTGGGGGGCGTGGCCTCCCTCCCGCAGAGGCGCTCTGTGAGGTACTCCAGACCTCTGTGACGCAGGCGCGAGTGGGGGCGGGGCGGAGCCGAGCCTTCGGAGCTCCGCCCCCAGTGGAGGCGGCCGAGGCCGGGGGCGTGTCCTGGGCGGGGCCGCGCCCCGGCCCGCCCGGTCGCGGAGTGGTGGCAGCGCTGGGAGGGCCCGGCCCCGGCATGTGAGTGCGGCGGGGGCGGGATTGGGGGCGCGGGATGGGGCGCCGGGCCAAGCCCCGGGGGTTCCCGGGGGTCCCGGTGGGCGGGAGCACCAGTGCGCGGGCGGCCGGGCGGGCCCGCCAGGTGCGGGCCCAGGTATGGCGGGCGAGGGGCGCTCGGGCCTCTTCTGCCCAGGCCGGCCCCGCGTGCCGGACCAGCCCAGCGCCGCTAATCAGCGGCCCACGGGACGGGCGTCGGCGCGGGGCGCCGTCCCGGCGGGGGCTCGCTACAAGCGCAGGTCTGATGTCTGCCCTCGGGCCCCACCAGCTAAGCGGAGGCCCCCGCAGTGGCAGCCGGGTTTCTGTTCCCTGTGCGGCAGCTGCGGAGGTGTGATGGGGGTCAGCTGCGCGGCGGGGCCCGAGGTGACCCCATTCCTGGCTCCGGGTTGGGCCGCAGCCTGCGTGAGCCCCGACCTGCTGTTTCTGGGAACTGTCACCTCAGCTCTCAGGGAAAGGGCGCCTTCTGTGCTCAGTTGTTAAATGCGTTATATCTCATTCCTCTCAACAGCCACACATTTTACAGTTGAGGAAAGCGAGGCCTAAGGCCACAGAGCTGTTGATGTAATTGTTATCCTGTGGAGGTGAGGTGCTGAGGCCTTACAGCCAGACACACCTGGGTTCACATCTGCTGTTCCACAGACCCGTGTGACCTTGGGCGCACCTGGTTCCCTCCCCGAGCCTCCGGTGGGATGGTGGTGCCTACCCTCCAGGGCTGCTGTGAGGATTGGGTTGAATGGTTCAGGGAGCTCAGTAAGGAGCCGCTATTATTTCTGTTGTTGCTGTTGGTAAGTGGCCCTTTTTCTGCCACCGAGGCAGCTGGTGGTACTGGGTCGGGGCTGTCTGCTCAGTCCAGGCCTGCTGGCGCAGAAGGGGAAGCTGCTTCCCACAGTGAGGCTGTTCCTGTCTGTGCATGTCTGTCCCTGTGCCCATGGAAGGCCACACCCAACCCAGCTGTACCAGCATGTGCCGGAGTCACGCTGGCCCATCGTGTACTCGCCGCGCTACAACATAACCTTCCTGGGCCTGGAGAAGCTGCACCCCTTTGATGCAGGAAAATGGGGCAAAGTGATCAGCTTCCTAAAAGGTATGGAAGGCCCCACTCGGACCCTACTTCTGCTTTCTCCAGCCCACCTGCCACCACCTGCTGCTCTTTCCCTGACACAAGCGTCAGGCCCTCCCACCTCCAGTGTCAGCCCTGAGACAGCCTCCCACCCGTGCTGTCAAAAGGATCTTTCCAACACAGACGTCTAAGCGTGATATGCCCCCGTATCACACCTTCACTGGCTCTCCATCACTGTGGACCTAAGTCCTGTCTCTGCCCCTGGAGACCCAGCAGAAGGGGAGCTGATGCTTGGAGGAATGCATTGTCCTTAGCCCACAAGCTCCGAGAGTCCGGGAGGTGGACAACCTTTGCTCCAACCTCACGGATTACGAATGAAGGAACTTGGGGCCCAGAGAGCTATAAAATGTGCCCAAAGGCACACAGCTATCGAGTGGGAGAATGGGGCCTGGACCTCAGAGCCCCGGGCTCGTCCGCTTCATGGCTCATCCCCTGAGCGGGGTGGTGCTCTGGGGAGCACGTTGTCTCAATTGTGGTTTGTAATCTAGGGGTCTGGTTCGTGTGAAAAATTCAGGCATCACAGTAGGCTGGTGAAAAAAAATATTCTAGTTCCCTGTATTGTGGGTTCTTTAACTGGGGGAAGTAGGAAATGTTACCTGAAATGTTACCTGGCATAGGATGAAACATTGCATGTCTTTAAATCGCACAATCCCTCTGATGACACCCTGGGGGAAGTTTCACTTTGGGGCTAGCCCGTCTTTAACACCTAAGCCCATCTCCCTTTTTAACAAATCTAGAGCGAGCCTCAGGCTCTGCACCTTGCAGAAAATAGAGTCAAATTAGAGATTAATAACACTGTTATTTGTTTTTGTATTTTTTGTTTTTATTTTTGGTTAACTTCTGTTTACGGCAAGTGATACTGATTTTCCACTTGCAATAGTGCCCAGAGTGCGTATTCAAAGAAAAATATTCAGTAGAGAAGAGTACAAGTGGTGTGCAGCCATGGCAAGAGCTCTGGTGAGGTGAGCGGAGCCATCCTGCCTCTGCCCTGGCTGTTCTCACGCCTTCCTGAATGTGGTCCTTTACGCTCCGCTTCCAGTGGTCCTGAGTCTCTCTGTTCATTGCCCCTTCTTGGGCTCCTGTGTCACCCAGTAGCGCAACATAAGGGTTCCTTGTCCCCCTCACTCTGAGCTGACCATTTTCCTGAGTTCCCTCTGAGGATGTGGGTGGAAAGGAGCCAGGGCCACATGGTGAAGGGCCTTGGGTACCGCCAAGAAAAGAGCTGGTTCCTTGCCGGAAGGCAGTGGGGAGCCATGGAATGTTTGGGGCGGGGGGGATACCTGCTCTCTGTGGAGCTCTTTGTGAGAAATGTATGGAGCTAGTTGGTTTCTACCAGGGTTGGTTTCTCAGAGTGACACATTAGCACAGGTCCCCTAGATTCTGACCTTGTCCTTCGATTTCCCTAGAACCAGAACATCGTGGTCCTGTTGTCACTGTGCCCTAGAGCACTTCCTCCTCTCTGCCTTGTTTCTTCTTTTGCAAAGGGGAGCAAGTCTTGTCTGGTGTATGTGTATGTGGTAATGAAATAACACGGTTTTTCCCAAACATCAGTCGTTTGCAAACCACTCTTGGGACCTTGCCATCGCCTCATACCACCTGTTCCGTTATTTACTTCATAGTTTTTATTGACTTAGCCTTCGTTTTAAGAAACTTAAATAAACCTGTTTTAAAAGAAAACATTATGTCATCTAAATGGAAAAAGCCAGTTTCATTTGCCATAAATAGAAGTTCATGGTAAAAAAATAAATGCAATGAAAACAGCAGTGTTATTTCAGCTCAGGCAGCTTACTGTTGCAATGGACTGTGAAACTGATTGCTCCTTTTGTGGGATTAAAAAAAGGGAGATGAGCAAGGGTCAGGCAGGTGTTAAAGAGAGGCCCCCCGTATACCAAACCCCCCATGATGTCATCCCAAGGTGGAGGGAGAATCGATCAGAAGAGCTTTTTCTCACCTTAAGAGTCAGCGTTAATGACGTGCGTGCCACCTGCCTCTAAAAGGTGTCCAGTCACACTTGAGCTCGCCTCCCGGCTGTCATTGGCCCGGGAAACACAAGGATCGCTGTGCACAATGTCCGATGTCCCCTGGCCGCTGTCCCCACTGACCTGAGAGGTGGCCCGTTCTCAGACCGCCCACAAGCCAGCAGGGCCCACCTTGTCCTGGGGCAGGGCTGCCAGAGGTCAGGTCTGCAGCCTGTGGGAGGGACTGGGGCTGGGCCTGGCCTGGAGGCGGCAGGGATGCATGGGGGCTGCTTTGTGGTTTCAGAAGAGAAACTTCTATCAGACAGCATGCTGGTGGAGGCACGGGAGGCCTCGGACGAAGACCTGCTGGTGGTGCATACGAGACGCTATCTCAACGAGCTGAAGGTACAGGGCCTGGGGGCTGCCAGCCAGGAGGAGGGGCTGGAGGAGGGGGCCGCTCAGCCTGCGGATGCACAGCCTCGAGGGGCTCCATTCCTGTCCCCCTGCAGGGGGAGCATGTGAGTCTGTGACCCCTGACGGGAGACAGGTGTCCTAGAAAGGCAGATACCAGGGATGGGCTAGGCTACTCGAGGGGAGATGCTCCCCGTCCTTGGGAGTATGAAAGCAGGGATGGCCACTTGGTGAGGGTTGAACCTTCATTGGGGTTTTGGGCTTCTGCATCAGTGACTTTCAATCTGTGCTATGTGGACAGGCCTCAAAGACCCCTGCTGGGATGATGGGTGGGGGGGCCCCAGTCCCTTGTCCCCATTCAACCAAAGCTATTCCACTTTGGCCTATTTTTACCTTGGGCTAAAGTATAAGATGCTGTTTCAAGGGCTTCTGCAGCTAAAGACGTGTTGGAAACTGTTGGGCTGAAAACGAGTTTTTACACCCCAGGGCCCAGCAGGGAACGTAAACAAGTGGTGGGTGGTGTTTGGGACAACTGGAGCTCCTGCCCTTCCCAAGCTGGTGGCTGCCGCCCGGCCTCCACCATGGGCCCAGCTTTCAGAGAGAAGCCAGAAATCCAGGTCATTAAGTGACAGTTCCTGATTTCTTAATGTAGCAACTCATTGGAAGGTTTTTGAATCCTACCTGCAGACCACATGGGGTCTGCCCGTGGTGACCTCCTTCTAGAGGAGCTGCATGGCTCTCGTCAGTGTGGTTCTGAGGGTAGAGGCGTTCAGTCAGTCCCCTGTGTGGGAGAAGAGGGCAGGCTGGGCTCGGGGCGGCATCAGAACCTGGTGCGTCAGGGATGCCACAGGTTCTCTGTCCCCAAGGGCGTGGAGTCCTGACCCCTGACTGCTAGCCTTCCCAGCAGAACTCTTCCTAGACTCAGAGCTAGAGTGGGTGCCAGAGGTCACCAGGCTCCTCCCCCATAGGTGGAAACACCTAGGCCCAGAAAGAGGCCCCACCTGCTCTAGGTCACCTGGGAAGTCCAGCAGGTCCCCGGGGAGACCCCAGGCATGGCGTCCGGTCAGGTCTTCCGGGTTCCTGGCCACGGCAGCTGCCCTCCGTCCTCCTCCACGCCGGCCTGAGCTGTGAGAATTCTAGATGGATCCGTGACAGTGTGAGCTCATGAAAGATTACCGGGAAGAGGTTGAAACCTGGCTGCCGGGAGAGCGAGGTGTGCGAGGCCTTGGCAGGAAGCCCAGCACTTGGCTGCTCTGGTTTCCCAGGGCCCGGACATGCGCGGTCACAGCCCACAGCCCGGCAGCTGGGTCAGGAGGACGCGCCTGCCAGAGTCCAGAGGGTGAGGGTGGGGGCAGGGAGAGACCAGAACAGAGTGGCGCCAGGCTGGAGCCAGTGCCAGGATAACGCGGGGGATGGGGGATGGGCTCCAGGGCTCCATCCGTTTGAGGGGCTTTTCAGGGAACGGTGTGGGACTGACTGCATGCCTGGCCTTGGGACCCTAGACGCCTGAAGGCAGCTTACTATGTGATAAGCAATAATGCAAACATAGAGCCCCAAATAATGCAAACACGTAGAGCCCCAAACAAGTAGAGCCCCAATAATGCAAACAAGTAGAGCCCCTCTCCTGATGGGACGGAGTTGGTGTGTTAAAAGGCGCTCAGTGCCTTGGGGAAAGGACAGCGGGAAAGGGGGTGGGGAGGACCGCCCTTCAAAATAGGAGGCCGGGGGTCTCACTGCCGTGGGACCGTGCACTGAGGGCCCTGAGGGAGTGGGCTCGGTGGGCATCTGGGGGTAGGGCATTCCGAGCAGAAGGATCAGCAGGTGCAAAGGCCCTGAGGCAGGAGTATTTCCCGTGCGTTCCAGCAGCAGCGAGGACTGAGCGACTGGATTGGAGGAATGGGAGGGAGACGGTAAGAGGTGGGGTCGGAAAATGATCGGGGCCAGACCACGGAGGGCCTGTGGTCGCTGTGGCTTTGCTGTGAAGGAGGTGGGAGCCCAGGAGTGTTTCAAGCAGGGGGACGCGATCTGACCTAGATTCTAACAGGATTGTTTGGCAGCTGTGATGGGAATGGTTGAGACCAGTCTGTCAGAACAAAAGCAGGGAGCCTGGGAGGGAGCAGGTGGTTGCAATGATCCTGGTGAGAGAGCCCGGCCTCTCAGATGAGGCTGGAAGCAGCTGTGGCCTGGGGGTGTACGTGGCAGAACTGGGGGTTTGTTATGAAGTTGGAACAATAGGATTTTCTTTTGTTCAGCTTGGGTGTGGGGTCTGCAAGCCAAGGAAGCCAAGGTTGCCAAGGATGTCCCAGAAATTGTGGCTGGAGCCCCAGGGAGTCTGGGCACAACTTGGGCCTCGTTGCTGCCCTCACGGCGCCCGGCGTCTGTGGGAGAAGAGACACAGGCCCCCGTGTGTGCCACGGAGCATCTGGGGGGGCGAGTCTCAGGGAAATAGGACGCCTGGGGTTACAGGATCAGCTTCTCCATTTCTGTAGAGAAAAAAAAAAAAAGGCCATTGGGATTTTGGCAGTGATTGTGCATTTGTAGATGAATTAGGAGAGAACTGACATCTTTACAATGTTAGGTCTTCCAGCCCATGAACACAAGATGTCTTTCCACTTATTTAGATCTTCTTTAAGTTCTTTCAGCGGCGTTTTGTAGTTTTCCGTGTATGAGTCTTATACCTGCTTGGTAAATTTATTCTTTTTGAAGGTGTTGTAAATGAAATTGCTTTCTTAATTTCTGTCTGGGGCTATGGCTTCCTTTTCTTTCATTCTCTGTCCCCTGCTGGCTTGCTGAGGGTGGGAGCGGGGCAGTGACTCGGTGTTTTCCTTCAGGGGCTCGTTGCTCACTTACTCGTAGTGAACAGTGGCGGGACAGATGGGTGGAGCTGGCCGTCTTTCCCTCTCTGGGTCTGCCCCCTACCACACACGCATACACATGAATGCATGTGCATATGCACACCTATGCACGCTTGCGCGAACACACACACACACACACACACACACACACACACACACACACACACACACACACACACACACACACACGTCTTACAGCTGTCCAGCCAGACCATGTTCTCCCTCTCCCCAGCAAGGCTGTCGCATTGCATATCAGTGCCTCCCCGCTAGGCTGCTGTGTGTCCGTGAGGCCAGGAGTAGTGCCATCTTGGGACCTGCAGCCTAGCAGGCGCTTAGTAAATATCTACCAAGTGCTGGGGCCCCTCCAGGGCTCTGCTTGGAGTCAGTCGAGAGCAGGGTCTGGACCTCGGGCGTTCCCAGGCAGGCAGGAGATGGTCTAGGAGCGGGGTGCATGGATGCTTGCCCAGGGCTCGGGAGGTTATAGGGAAGGCTGTGTCCTTGTCTTGGTGCAGACGCCTTCTGGGTGCCGCAGACGCCTTCTGGGTGCCCCAGACCCTCCCGCCTCAGCAGTGGAGGATGAGGACATCCAGCCCCATTGGAAGGGATGACTGATTCCCAGTGGATGGAGAGGCTGTGCTGTGCCTGCGGAGCAGGAGCCCTGGGCGTCCAGTCCCGGCTCTGTCAGTGACTCCCTGTGACCTTGGAAGGAAAGATCCTCCCCCCAGCGCCCCGCCTCTCCGGGGCCTCGGTGCCCCTCTGTGCAGTGGGCGGGCTGGGCCAGTTCTGGGTGGGCTCCGTGGTGACCTGGAGTCCCCTGCAGCTCTGCTTCTGGGCACAAGAGGGCAGCCGAGGGCCTTGGAGCGCGAGGACCGAGGGCTGACTTAGCTTTAAGGAGAGCGTGGCTGTGAGCATCCCCGTACCGAGCCCAAAGCTCAGCCACGGTGGGAGCTCCCATTTCTCACCCAAGGAGCTGCGCTCGCCCGGAGCCCCCATGCCACCCCGCAGCTGGCCCAGGGGGAATCTGCTTCCCCGCTGCTGCCTCTGGGCTCACCAGGCAGAGGGAGGCCAACGGCCCGCGTCTCTTTCCACAGTGGTCCTTCGCTGTCGCAACCATCACAGAAATCCCCCCTGTCATCTTCCTGCCCAACTTCCTGGTACAGAGGAAGGTGCTGAAGCCCCTCCGGACCCAGACGGGAGGAACCATAATGGTAGGTGGGGAGCTGGCGGGGTGGCGGGGAGCAGCGGCTGGGCCGGGCCCTCCACCCCAGGCTCCTTCCCACCCTGGGTCTTTGCCCACCCTGGGCTCTCCATCTAGAATGCCTCGTGCTGCTGAGTAGTTGAGCAAAATCCTCAATATTCCTCAAGGCGGCAACAAGAACTCTTTCTTCCAAAGCCTCTCCTGTCTGGCTGGGACCTTAGAATTCACTGTTCCGCCCCCAAGACCACCTGTCAGAGTTACCGTATTTGCTGGTGTATAAGATGGATCCTCACCCCTCCGAGAGTATGTCCTAAAACTGTGACTCCGAGCTACTCAGATTTCAGATGGAAACAAACCCCTATGACGTCAGCGATGGATGGTGCCCCTCCCCCCCGTCGTGGGTGTGACAGTCACAAACACTTGCAGCAAAACTGGGTTTCACGTTCTGTGTGTAGTTCTCTTTAAAATTTGCCACAGACTGCTGAGCTGATTGGAGGTAGAGGAGCTGAAATGATTTAAATGTACAACGATCTAACCCAGACATGGATCACTACCTGTTGACCCCTATGGTTTTCTTTTTAGCTTTGCAAACTTGTGCATTTTGAAAGTTTATGAGAATATGACTGCCCACCCCAAAATTATGATTTCCTTATTAAGGCGACAGTATTTCCAGGAACAAAAATTTGTCCATTTTCCCTTTGAAAGCTGCCTGAGAATCCTTGTCAGCTCACGTTCCATCCTAAGAGCTGAACTTTGATTTCCTCCAGTTTCCTCACCAAATCGCACAGGGGCTTACGCACTGCATGTCTCATAAGCCGCCAGTTCGGGGTTTGCTGGGGGTGGGTGGGTGCTTCCTGTATCCCACCTCCCAGCTCATCCCCAGCTTGGAGCTGGCTGGAAATGGTGTTTATGGGGTGAGTGGTTCAATGAATAAGTAAGTGAAGGAATTGGCCGCCCGCACCCCTCATCCTGTGCTTGTTTCCAAAGGCGGGGAAGCTGGCCGTGGAGCGAGGCTGGGCCATCAACATAGGTGAGTGCCCCGCGGCCTGGCCTGGGTCCTGGGGGCAGCAGCTCTGGTGCCACTGTGGACGGGGGTGGCCACGATGGCAAAGCTGCCTCCTGACCCAGGGACGGTGACGTGCCCGCGCCGGGTCAGCTGACTTAGGCAACCTGGAGCCCGGAGCCGTCCCTGGGAGCTGAGCGGGGAGGGGGCTCTGGGAGGAAGGTGGGAGGGGGTGTCCGGGCCGTGAGCCTGGCCCTGGCAACACCTCGGCTGTCCTCGCAGGCGGCGGCTTCCACCACTGCTCCAGCGACCGGGGCGGGGGCTTCTGCGCCTACGCAGACATCACGCTCGCCATCAAGGTGTGCCCGAGAGCATGTGGGGGGGGTCGCCTCCGAGAGCCTCCCTGGAATTCCCCAGTCTGGTGTGCTCACCCCGCATTGTAGAGAAGGCAGCTGAGGCCCAGAGGGGCGGGAGCTCGCCCGGGTCCCTCAGCCGGGCCGGGACCCAAACCCAGATCTGACACTTGCTTTTTCGTGTTGCCTGGGGTGGTCCAGAGGTGACAGCCTTCAACAGTGGCAGGGGACCGGAGGGGAACAGCTTCCATGTCAATATTAAGTTATGAGAAGGGTGAGGCCGAGGTAGAAATAATGACCCTGATGGTGGTGACCATGGCTGGCACTGACCGCGGGCCCCACCCTGTGGCCGCATCCGTCCTCCCGGGCTCGCCCCTGCATCCTCCCGTTTTACGGATGAGGACACGAGGAAACGGGCCCAGAGGGGCGAGGGCACAGCCGGAAGGGGCAGAGCTGGCGGCGATGTCCACGTCTGTGAGACCGCAGCGCTGCCTCAGCACCTGCGCCTGGCCTCGTGCTGGGGGTCGGCCTGGGCCCCCTGGCTCCTGTCCCCACGGGGCACGGGACTAATGGGGAGGAGGGACAAGTCAGCAGACCCTGGTCATTCGGAGAGGGGGACGCAAGGAGACCTTCTTGGAGGGTGGGGGAGGGGAAGGAGGGCTTCTCAGAGGAGGAGGCTTTAGGTCTGGGCCTTGTAGGAAGGTGGAGATGGCAGAATGAAGTTCCAGGCACAGCGTTGAGGGGGGTTCCCCGCTCTGCACCCCACCCGGGAATCCTGAGCTGTCGCTGAGGGCCAACCCTCTTAACCTCTTCACCTCTGGCCCTTCAGGGCACAGCACGTGCCTCTCCAGGGAGCCTTCCCTGCATGGCACACAGGCTTCTCCGGAGCCACACAGCTCCCCAGGGCTCTGCCTGCTGGCCTGAGCTCCCCTAAGCGTGTACAGGCTTCGGCCCACCCCCTCACTAACTGGGAGCCCCTACAGGGCCGTGTCCCCTGGCCTGTGTGGTCCTTACCTCTCCCCTCGCCCCGCTCCCGCCCTGGGCAGTTCCTGTTTGAGCGAGTGGAGGGTGTCTCCAGAGCCACCATCGTTGACCTCGATGCACATCAGGTGAGTGGCTGCTGGGGCCTGGGGCCCCCCAGGCCCGCCCCCCAGGCCACCTCCCCGCGCTGCCCAGCCGCCTCTGACGCGCAGCACCGCGCTGGGGGCTCCCCTCCCCCAGGACCAGCCCCTGAGCCCCAGGCGGGGCCTCTGCCGCCCACACCCAGGCACGTGGGGTGTTTCCTGGGGTGTGGTTGGGGGTGCCTTGCCCGGGGCACCTGCCTGGGAGTGGCTTCCGTGTGTTCCCCACAGGGCAACGGGCACGAGCGGGACTTCATGGGCGACAAGCGCGTGTACATCATGGACGTCTACAACCGCCACGTCTACCCCGGGGACCGCTTTGCCAAGCGTAAGCTGCCCCGTCCCTCAGCCCCAGGGCCTCTTGCTTGGATGGGGCTCTCTCCGGGGCATTTCCTACGTGCTGGGGCCTTGCAGAGGTCCCTTCGTTTATTTATCCTCGGCATCCCCGCGAGGGGGAGACGGACGAGGAAACGGAGACCTAAGAAGGTCACTTGACCCGCCCAAGACCACATAAACCTGCCCAGTAAACACTGCGAGTCCTTCTACCGGGGTAACCACCGGAAGACCAAAGTAGACTTTTCTCCTAGGTATGCAGCTGTCTGGTCAAAAACAGGGAAAGACAGAAAAGAAAAAAGCAGGAAAAATACATAAATAGAAAATATAAAATAAGACGGCAGAAATCAGTTCAAATATAATAGTTACTAAGTAAATGCAGGTGGATTAAACTCATTAATCAAAAGGCAGAGACTCTCAGATGAGCTTTGGAAACACAGGGACCTGCCCACCCTGTGGGGAGGGGACATTTACGCAGTAAGTGCCGGCGGGTCTGCTCGGGGGACGTCGGCCACTTTGTGGCCCCGGGGACCCGTTTCTGAACTGGATGTCAGACGTTCTGGATTTGGACCTGAGGGCACATGGGGTGTCCGTGCACCCAGGCAAGGGCGTACGGAGACAGTGGGCTCAGACACCCGACATGGGTCCCTGAATCCCCAGGGCCGTGTTTCACCTGTGACCCCCCTTCTTTCCTTTGGGTCCCCCTTGCAGCTCGTGTGCTCTTTTTAGCTTAGCTTTGGGTGAATGAGAGGTCGAGCACTGGGGAGTCGGATGGGGAGACGGGCCGTCCTCGCCCTCCCTGGCCTCAGTTTCCCATCTCTGCACATTGGGGCTGTTGCTGTCTCCCTCGCAGAGGCCATCAGGCGGAAGGTGGAGCTGGAGTGGGGCACGGAGGATGACGAGTACCTGAGGAAGGTGGAGAGGAACCTGGAGAAAGCCCTCCAGGAGCATCAGCCCGACGTGGTGGTGTACAACGCGGGCACTGACGTCCTTGAGGGGGACCGCCTCGGGGGGCTGTCCGTCAGTCCGCAGGTACCTCCTGACCCTGGGGCAGGGGAGGTTCCGGGGAACAGCAGCAGCGGGGAAGGTGGGCAGCGCTGGTGCTCCTCCCGAAGCCAGAGGGGAAGGGCAAAAGCAGCAGCAGTCTGGAACAGGGTTAGACCTGCAGCAGGACTTCCCAGTACCCTGAGGATCTGGGGACTGCCTGAGCCAGCCTTCCCCATCCCCCACACCAGGGTGTCGTGAAGCGGGACGAGCTGGTGTTCCGGCTGGTCCGAGGCCGCCGGGTGCCCATCCTCATGGTGACCTCGGGCGGGTACCAGAAGCGTACGGCCCGCATCATTGCCGACTCCATCCTTAATCTGTATGGCCAGGGGCTCATCGGGCCCCAGTCAGCCAACGTCTCGGCACAGAACTCAGACACACCCCTGCTGCCCCTGGAGGTGCCCTGACCACACTGCCCTCTGAGTGGCTCCCTGCCTGCCGCCCACCCGCCTGCCCGCCCTCCTGCCCCTCAGCGCTTCTCCTTTTCCACATGAAGGGGGGGAACCTCGCACGCAGCTGCACCCTCCCCACTGGGTGTCGCGGTCTCCGGGCCCTTCTGTGGGTGGGGGCAGAGGGCAGGGCCTGAGTCCCAGCAAGACCCACGCGGTCACGGTCACGGCCTGACCAGGCCCTGAGGAGGCGGCAGTTCTCCCGGGAGGGAGGAGGGCAGTTGAAGCTCCCAGGCGCAGGGAGGGCCCCCGGGGGTGGGGTGTTCTGGTTTTCAAAACAGTGCGACCGTTTCAGACCAAGGAAGCTTCCATCTCTTCCACAGTTGGGCCCCCTCCCTCCTCTTCTGCACCCTCTGCTCCTCCCTTCAGGGGTGGGAGACCTGAGAGGGGGCTGGAGCCAGGCCTCTGGGGTCCCTGGATTCCCAGCCAGCAGGCAGGGGCCCTGGTCCTGGATGTGAGGGGGCGGCAGGGCAGGGGATGCAGGTGGGTTTTCCCATCTGGCTTCTCCTTCAGTAAAGCGAGGGCTGGACCTGCTGTCCCAGAGCCCCTCCCTGGTGGGGAGGGGAGGGGAGACCTGAGGAGCCCCCAACCCCTGCTTCAGCAGCATGTGGCCCGTCCAGGGAGAGCGCCGGGTTTGGGGGAAAGAACGCTTGGCTCAGGGACAGGCCTTAGCTCTGGAGGCTTGAGGGACAGAGGAAGGTGAGGCCTGGACCAGGTAACTGGGGAGGGACAGGTGGCCAAGCTGGGTCCCGCAGGCCCCGAGGCCCGGGTGGCGACTGAGGCGCTGGCGAGGCCAGGCTGGCGTTGCTGGAGGGGAGCAGAGGGTCTCCATCCTGGCCTGCAGGTTGTACGCGTAGGGGGCTGGGGCGGGGCCCCGGGGGGGCTGCAGCCTCCCCTGGGCTCATCCAAAGTGCCGGGCCCTGACGTGCTCTGCCCGGGTGGGCCCTGACCTTGTCGTCAGCTCTACTCGGAAGGGGATGCTCAGGACCCCCAGGAAGCTGGGGGTCGGGGGGAGCGTCCACTGCTCCGTTGCCTGGGTGTCTTCTTAGTGGTCAAAGCGGGTGGGGAGGGAAAGAGGGCCGTCCCTGATCAACCCCCGCCACGGGACTTGTGCTCATTGCCATCTGGGGGTCTCTTGAATTCTCCTACCTTCTCCCTCACACCCCCCTCGCCACTCCCTCTGCTGGAGGGGGCGGGGCAGGAGGGCTTCCAAGATCACCAAGTGTCAAACACTCTGAACTCCCGGACCAGACCGGAGGCACTAATGACGGCTTGGACGTCCCACCCGCCCCGCCCCGTCCCTGCCCCGCCCCTGCCCCTGGTCCCTGCGTCGGACTCGAGGCACCTAACACCCCTTCACCTCCGACAAGGCCTGCAGCCTTGGGGGGCAGGCGGCAACGGGCTTGTCACCACGGAGCCTCTGCTCCAGAGAACCATAAAGGCTCTTTTGATCCGACCTGGCTGCCGTGTGGTTTGGTTTTTTTTAATTAATTAATTAATTTTATTTTTGGCCGCATCGGGTCTTCGTTGCTGCACGCGGGCTCTCTCTACTTGCGGCGAGCGGGGGCTACTCTTCGTTGCGGTGCACGGGCTTCTCATTCAGTGACTTCTCTTGTTGCGGAGCACGGGCTCTAGGCGCGCAGGCTTCAGTAGTTGTGGCACGCGGGGTCAGTAGTTGTGGCTCGTGGACTCTAGAGTGCAGGCTCGGTAGTTGTGGCGCGCGGGCTTAGTTGCTCCGCGGCACGCGGGGATCTTCCCGGACCAGGGCTCGAACCCGTGTCCCCTGCACTGGCAGGCGGATTCTAAACCGCTGCGCCACCAGGGAAGCCTTGCCGTGTGTTCTTGAGATGAAGAATCCATACCTCCTAAGGATTAAAGGAAATAAAGATTGGAAGTTCACACAGCAAGAGGCTTGGCGTGGGGTAGCTGCCTGATAAACGCTTGTGTCTGAGTCCCTGCACGGAGTCCCGTGGAGAAAGTCATTAATCTCATTCTACAGATGAGGGCACTGAGACTCGATGAGGCGTTTGCTTCAAGCCACGTGTCTTGTGAATGGTAGAGCCAAGTTTGACCTCACCTCTGCCAGGTTCCAAAGTATGTGTTCTCAGCTGCCTCAGGTTTGGCAAGGGGGAAGGGGGGGTGCTCTCCAGACAGAGGGGTTCAGGCGCGGGGAAGGGTGGGGATGGGAGGGCACGCTGGGCTGCGCTGTGCCCAGTATAGGAGGCAGCTGGGGGCCCTGGCGGGGTGGTGGGTGTGTGTGTGTGTGGGGGGCCGTCTTCCAGCTGGCTGGGAGCACAGGTGGGGATGGGCTGGGAGCACGGGTGGGGATGGGCTGGGTGGGGGCAGGTGGGGAGCAGGACCTTGTCCTCAGCCTGGCAGGGTGACCAGGGCACCCCCAGGGTTAGTGGCACAGCCTGGGTGGGGAATGGGCGGTTCCATGGGGGTCGGCGCCGGGGCAAGGGCAGGAGATGAAGACATCGGGGCGGTGGGTGGGTGTCCAGGTGGGCCCTGTGCTAGGTGTGAGGGCGCTGAAGGCTGGCTCGGCCCCGTCATCTCCCCGTTTTCCAGAGGCAGACACCGGGGCATGGCGGGCTGGTGCCTGGCTCGGAGCACACAGCTAGGAGGTGGAGGAGCGGGATTCCAAGCAAGGCCTTGGTTCCGGAAGCCGCAGCTCTTTCCTCCTCTGTAATGTGGGCCTTTAAGGATACCGTAGGCCCCTGGAGGGTGGGCCCCGGAGTGAACACCTAGGACGCCCTGAGCGCCCAGCCGCGTTGATCCTCCTGCAGGGCAGAGGGAAGAGCCAAGGCCGGTTCCGGTGCGGTGTTCAGGATCTGTTCTTAAGGTCTGTGCGCTTCGTTCTCTGTGCAAATTATTCTCCAAGTTATCAAAACCCAGGGGGCACGCTCCAAGACCTGGCCGCCCGGGCGGGTGCTGCAGCCCAGCGTGAGACTGGGGCCAGGCTGGGAGCTCTGGGTTCAGACCCCTGCTCCGGGGAGAACCTCCAGAAAGGAGCCTGCGTGGGCCAGCCCGATCTTGGCGGGTGTGGGATTTCTGCAACAGGCAGCTCCAGAGCCTCCTGACAGTCTGAGCTCAGATGAGGCCCCTTCCCCCCCCATGTGCCGGGGAGCGTGCCGGGGAGTGGGCAGACCCCCAGCCCGCCACGTGGGGAGCCCCGCAGGGCCTGGGCCTGGGTGTGGGGCCTCGGGCAAGTGACCGCCTCGCACAGCTTGCTTCCTCAGCCCTCCTGGCGGGTCACGTTCTGAGCCTGCAAGGCTGAGCAGGCGTGTCGGGTGACCCTGGGGGCAGCTCAGAACCTGGCGCCACGTGAGTGCTGTGTGATCGCGGCCGTCCCCCTCCTCCCCCGGACCCCGCACCGTGCCTGGCGCTGGCGGGAGCCTGCTAGGCCTAGGGGAAGCGGGTGCTCTCACGGAGTCACGGCCCTATTCTCTGCCGGAGGCTGGTGGCGGGCTGTCAGGCAGCACTGGGGCAGCAGTGTCCCCCCCACCTACCCCCTCCTGAGGCTGGCGGGGGCAGAGGCAGGAACGAATGTACGCAGCCTGATGCCTGGGGCATAAACAAAGGCGGGGGCGTTGGCAGGGCCCCCCAGCCTAGCAGGACTCCTGGGCAGAGCTGAGGGAGACGTAGGACGCCTCCCTGGCCCCTCGGCCAAATGCTTGGGGTTGAGGGCCAGGAACTCCTCCAGGGCCGCCTGCCCTTGAGTTGGTTTCATTTAACTGAGCCAACACTGGCTGGGGACGCTCCGCTCTGAGCCCAGGGCCAGCACGGGGAAGCTGAGTCCGCCCAGCCTGGGAGCGATGTTGTCCCGTGATTGTTAGCCAGGCTGCAGGGGGCAGTGGTCAATCCATGCCTCACTGCACTGGCCTTGAGTCCCACCTCCTGCCGTTGCTAGCTGGGTGACTTTACCTCTCTGTGCCTTGATATTCTCATCTGTAAAGGGGGATGATACCCCAAATGGGGATGACTGTCATGAGAATTAAATGAGTTAATATTTCTAAAGTGCTTAGAGCAGTCCCAGCATGGAGCATACACTCAGTACAAGTTGCCCGTCATCGTCATCATTACCATTTTATAATAATGAGATGGAGACTCCGAGACGTCAGGTGACTTGCCCAAGGTCACACAGTCAGGCAATGGAAAAGCCAGGGAAGGGACCCAGCCTGATGCCTGGGGCATAAACAAAGGCCGGGGCGTTGGCAGGGCCCCCCCAGCCTAGCAGGACTCCTGGGCAGAGCTGGAGTTTTATAATGATGAGATTTTATAATGATGAGATCGAGACTCAGAGACGTCAGGTGACTTGCCCAAGGTCGCACAGTCAGGCAATGGAAAAACCAGGGAAGGGACCCAAGGCCACCTGACTGTAGAACGAGTGCCCTTTTCTCACAACCAGACCTTCTGGCAAAGGTTTGGAATGAGAGTATCTTGGGGGGCATGGCGTGCCCCCGCCCCCCTGGACCTCTCAGCCGTTCCCTGGTTCACGTCCTTACCAGGAATCCCGGGAGAGGCGGGTGTCAGACCCTGATGTCCAGATGAGACCGGGGACCCCAAAGAGAAGGCAGCCCTCCTGGGTCCTGCAGTGTGGTGTCAGGGCCAGGCTGAGGTACATGTGATGGTTTTAAGTGGCTGGCTGCTCAGGTGGCTTCCGCGTCCTGCCCCGGGGCCGCCTGTTCACCTCTCGTGCAGTTGGCACCCGGAGGCACCTTGTGCATGGCAGCTGGATGGTGGGTGGGGCGCACTGCAGGAGAGGGAAGGCTGTCCTCGCGGAGGGCCCTCTGGGATCCTGGCTCGGTGCTGGTGGTCACCACCGTCAATTTATCAATGGGGAAAGTGAGGCCCAGGGCGGGCTATTAAGGAGCCTGACACCCCTGGCGGCCAACTGGTACCAGAGCCCGGCCTCCTGGCTTCCTCCCATGGGGGGGCCAAGCATCGCTCCCGCCACCACCCCAGGCGTTTTCCTCTGCACCCCTTGTTGCCACCAGGGTCAACGCACGGTTGGCAGGGCAGACGGGAGTCCTGAGCTCTGCCGGGACGGCGGGGGGGCCTCTGGAGAAAGGACGTGGACTTTGGGGTTGGCCAGCCTTGGTTTGAACCTGCTCTGTCACTGGCCTGCGAGGTGTGTCCCCGCTCGGAAGCTGGCCCTCCCTCTGCAGAGGCCTGTGTGAGGTGACGGGAGTGGGCTGGCCTCTACCCTCTGGGTCATTTGAGGGCAGAATTAGGGTGCAGGGGGTGACTGTGGGATGCATCCTTCTGGTTTGCTGCCCACCCTCTCGCTGCACGGACAGAAACGGAGACCCGGAGAGACGGGGACCTCGCTGCATGCGGGAGCTCACCCTTCGGGAGGCGGTGTACATGGTGGTCGGATCCTGGCTTTTCCGCCACCTGTGCGGCCCTGAGGAAGACGGTCACCTCCCTGAGTCCCGCTCTTCCCCCCATGGGGTGCCCTGGCACCAGCAGGTGCTTAGTTAACGTTAGCTAATGCTGTCATTCAGGTGGGAACGAGGCAGGACGCTCTCAGAGCCGGGGCATCCGAAGATCACCTCACGGCCGGGACACGATACAGCTTCGGGGTTCACGGCACGGTTCACGCACAGGCGTGCGTTCAGCCACTTTGTTCTCAACACAGCTGTGTCTGTGGCGGAGGAAAGGGGCGCAGGGAGGGTGGGTGTCCACCCGCATACGGCCCCTGCCCACCCCAGAGCCTGGGCCCAGCACGCTGCAGGTACCCCACCTTCGGGTGCCCCTGGCCGTGACCTCCCCTCCCAGCGGGTGTGCTAGCGAGGGGTGGTCGGGGATCCAGCTAGGCGGCTGCTGGGACTTCCCACCCCTCTCTGACTCTGAGCGTGAGATTCTCGGCAGGTTCCCTGGCCTTGGAGGTCGGGGGAAGGGTCCCATCCGAGGGGCGCTCCCGCGGGGCCGGGAGGAGTGGGCAGGGCCCGGCCAGAGACTCCTCCCTGCTGGGAGCCCCGAGCCACTGCTTGCAGCCCGCCAGTCGTCGCGGTAACCGATACCCAGGCGGCCAGACGGAGTTATGGTGTGTGGCTGGGAGGCTATTTTGTCTAATATGTTAAAAGGCCTTTGGAAATTCCTGGAGCCCATCTGGTCCTAGTTACACCACAGTATTGCTGTCTCTTCAGCTCGCAGACAAGGCAACACTTTTATTTCTCCTTTCGGAGCTCAGGAATGTGCCGAGAACACAGGCCGGCAAACGCCCATCTGGTTTCCGAGGTCCTCCATCACGTGAGGACCCATCATCCTTTTAAAGGCCGCGGCTCCTTCCCCAGGAGTCCTGAGATGCCGTGGGGGGCTAAGGCCTCGAAGGGGGGGTGCCTGGCTGTGTGAAGTGCCCCCGGCCTCTGTGCTTCCTCGCCCGTGCAGCAGAGACAGGAGCTCCTGGAGGGGGGCGCACTAGCCTGGCATGTGGTGGGTACCTAGTCAGCACCGGTTCCCCAATCAGCTCCATGAACCCGAGGAAGTTCCTTAACCGATCCGAGCGCCAGTAGCCTCTGTCGAACGGGGTCTGCGGCTCTGAGGTATGTCGGTAATCATTCCTGACTCGCCTGGCACCTCCGCCCGCCCATAGCCATCCCCAGAACCAGAGGAGAAACAAATACAGAGGCTCCGCATCTAAAACATCCATGTGGAGTCCAGGCCGGGCCCCTCGTGCTCTTCTTCCCGGGGTGCTGGTCCCCGTGGGTCCGTCGGGGCTCCTGCTGCGGCAGCGTCCGGAGGCTTGTGTGGCCGCTCGGTGCCCTCACTCACACACGGCCCTCCCGCCTGGCCTGGCTCACGCTTAGCTGCTGCCCCGGGCAATTGTTTAGAGCCGCCGGCGCCCTCCTCCCTTCCTGGAGGAACTCCCACCCCTGAGTCCCAGCCTGTAACAGGCACGGTCCCCTGCCCCCCCTCAGCCCAGCCCCCGCTGCCCCAAGAGTAGAATGTGATTCAAGGTCAGTCATCCTAGAGGGCTGCACCTCCCCGCCCTCGGAACTTGGATGTGTCCACGGACTTGCTTCATGAGCTGTGAGCTCAGTGGCTTGTGTGTCTCCCGGGGGGAAGCTTTCCCAGCCAGTGGGCGATTCTCCGAGTGCCTCCCCTTGGCTGCAGCAATGGTGGGAGCACATTCTGAGCCGTGGCATCTGTTAATCTGGGTTTCTGAAAGCCCCCGGGGAGCAGAGCCGCCAGGCAGATGGAGGCAGACATTCAGTGTGAGCGAGAAATGAACTGAGGTTTTACACGGCGTATTGCACAGCACAACCTTGACGGTCCTGACTGATACCCGTCCCCTTCCCCTAACCACGGGTGTGGTTCCGTGATGCAGTGTGACTCAAGCTGGACCAGAGTCTTTACCTAGATTTTTTAATTTGGGGGCAGGAAGGGAAGGGACCTTGTCTCACGAGTTACAGAGCAGCCCTACTTCAATCACAAAGATAAAGCCTGTCTAAGGTACAAGAGAGTGAAATGGAGGGAGAAAAGGATAACACATGATGGAGAAAGAGGGAATCCTGGTGGCGTCAAGACAGGGCTGCCATGGACAGCTGTACAAGTTGCGCACTGCACAACTCTGAAGTGTCCTGTGTGCACAGTAATCAGGGTAGATGTGTGTTATTTATCAGGACAGTTTTCCAGCAGGTGGCAGTAAAGTGTCTCAAGGAAGTGGAACCTTGCTCTACTTGGCACAGAACTGTTGTCCAGGATGGCAGCCTTGCAGTGTCACGTCCCCGAGTTCCGTCCTGGAGTCCCCAGAGCATCCGGAGCTCGAGCAGGACTTGGTGGCATTCGTTCTCGTGATGAATTCCCTTTGTCGTTAAGAGTCTTTGACTGTCCAGTCATTGACCAGCAAGATGCATCAAGCTTGTTAGCCGCTTTCCAGGCAAACCCTAGGTGCCTGTAGAAGTAACAGTCCGACAATAAGAGAGGAGACAGAACAACCATTAAAAGCAGATACAAGAACAGCATCAACAAAACATCAGTTTGGGGCCTTTTGTGTAGGCGTGAGTAGCCATCCCTCTCTCCACAAGCACCTAGTTTCTTGCTCTGCTGTGCTGTGGCCTGAACATGGTTGGCGTGGTCGTTTTTCTTTAGGAGCACAGAGGAGACATTGTGTGGGCTTCACTTCCTCTTGAATGGTTAAGTATAACTGTGTTGTTGCTTAAAAGGATAAACCAGAATTATCCGGAGAGGGCACATGTGTGTATGGCTTAAGCTAGACAAATGATGTATCATTGTGAAAGGATGGCGTTGGCCGAGGTCCAGCCCCCCAGCTGTCCCCCGCACAGGAGGGTCTGCCCAGAGGCCAGCGCCCTGACCCCACTCTGCCCGGCTCAGGAGAGCTCGCGACTCGAAATGCCGGGAGTTTCCAGGGAAGGTTTGGGGAAGGCTGGGGGCTCTGGCGTCGATCCGTCTGGGGTGGCGTCTTGGCGCGGCCTTTTCCAGCTAGATGACTCCAGGCAAGCGCTCCCCGCTTCGGAGCCGCAGTTGCCACTTCTCAAGAGACGGAAAGCTGACACCCACCTGCCGGGTCGTCGTGGGGGGGTGGTCAGGCGGGCGTGGGAGCACCCTGGCACCTAGAGGGTGCTCAGCGCACGGGCTGGCACGGCGTGGTGGCACGTCGCTTCACTGCTTGGAGCCTCGGTTTCCTTATCCGTCAAATGGAACTTCGCAGGGTGTGAGAAGCAGTCGGGCCCTTCCTGCTTCCATTCTCTGTGCTCCCTGCTGGACAGTAAGCGCTCAGGGATGGGGTCTGCCCCCCAGCACCATCCCCCGAACAGGGCCAGCTGGCATGCAGTAGGTGCTCCATAAACGCTCCATCCGCGTTCCGGTGGCGAGGGGGCCTGGCTGGTGCCCGTCAGAGTGGTCTGCACCCTGCAGGCTGGGGGTGTGGACGGGCCAGGAGCGGTCTTTGCCAGGCAAGCCTAGAGACCACCTCCCCATCCCACGTCTGCGGGGGGAGCCCAGCCGCCCCCTCTGAATCCTGAGCAAGTGCCCCATCACTTGGCCATCCCCAGCCCCTGCCCAGGCCCTTCCCCGGTCTGTCCGTCAGGGCAGCTTGGCATCTGTGGGACATGGAGGGGGGAGCCCTGGGCCCCTCCGGCAGCCCCGGGCCAACACCACAATTGTTTTTCCACCTGGAGCTTCCAAGGAGCTGCTGGCAGCCAAGCTGGGGGGCTCCGGGTGAGACGCTGGCGGGCATGGAAGGAGCGAAGCTTCCCCCTCTCCATCCGCAGGGGTAAAGTGGATGGTGCTGGTTGGCACTTTCCTCTGACGCTGGGTGAGTGACTTAACCTCCTTGGTCTCAAGTCATCCGTAAAATGGGGATGACATCAGTGCCAACCCCTCAGCCTTGCTGTCGGCCCACGCAAAGCACTTAGAATGATGCCTGGCACAGAATGAATACTCCAGAAACGCGCTGCCAGGATTATTATGATCGTAAGTCATCGTTCTTGCGGGTTCTGCTCTTACGGTGAAGCAGGTCTGTCCGGCCTCGAGCCTCAGTGGACCCGGTGGAGCTTAGGGAAGCTGTGAGCTGATAGACACGGGGTAGGTGGAGGCCCCTTCCCACCCCGCCCCCCGCTCCCCTTCCCCTTCTGTCTTCCTTCTTCCTTCTTTTAGCCCGGGAGCTGCCCCGAGAGGCAGGGGACAGCTCCGTTGGCCGCAGAAACGGTGGACCTATGGCCCCGGATATTGCCATGTCCCGGCCCCCTTCGCGCAGAATTAAAAACTGAGGCTGCGGCGGGGACAGGGCCGCCGCCGAGCAGATGTGAGGTCCAGCATGGCTGAGGTGTGGTCAGTCAGATCCCTGGGCCCGGCTGTGAGAACAGGCTGTCCCCACCCGCCTGGCCGCCGTCCCTCGCTGTTGTTTGGAGGAGACTGCAGTCATCAGCTCCCGGCGGCCCCCCTGCCCCTTGGCTTCCCCGGCTCCTTGGCCTGGGACAGCCCCTGGCTGACCAAGTCGTGCCCTGGGCGGCCAGCGGTAGGCCTGGTGCTCTCTGGCCCTCCATTCCCTGCTTCCACCCAAAAACTAGGGGATGGAGCTGTCGATCTCCGCGTGCCCTTCCCACTCCAGGCCTGGGGGACAGCGGACGGGGGCGCAGCAGGGCGGGGTGGGGCGGGGCCCCGGGAGCCACCTCCTGATGGCATGTGAGAGGCAGAATGGCCGTTACCCTTTTAGGGAAGAAGATGCCCAGGTGCGCATCCAGGGGTGGGGGCGCCTCCCCCAGAGTCCCTGCCTGCCCTCCTCCTCCACCCCCTCCTCCCACCCTGACGCATCTGGGTCTGGGCTGAGCGGCAGCTCCTGGACTGTGGAAGGACCACGTTGCCCAGAATGGGACGGGGGCCCTCGGGAAGCGGAGGGGAGATTTATAACATTGGCCTGGGGAGCTTGTCCCGGGCCAGGTGGATCCCGGGGACGGGCTGGCCCCAGGTGGGTTCCTGTTGCTGTCCGCTGGAACCAGCAGGGGCAGCAGGGCCCAGCCTTCGGGGCAGCAGGAAAACGGAAGCAGGAGCCCGGTTATAGGACCTGATGAACGTGACCCAGCAGGGAGACAGCTACTAAGTGGGCGCTCAGGCCCCAGGGTCACGGTCAGGGCAGGGCCCACAGCCCTACCTGCTGACGGAAGAGAGGCTGCTGTCCCCTCCCTCCCTGGTCAGGAAGGCCCGGGCCCCAGGCAGGGAGAGGCCGGCCTGAGGAGCGTTGAGGAGACAGGGCCCTGGTGCTAACCCTGCCTGGGCTGCTTCCCGGCCGTGTGACCTTGGCCAGTGCCCTTCTCCTCTCTGAGTCCCCGCTCCTCTTCCACAAAGCGAGGAAGTAACGCCCCCAATGTGTGCAACTTGGCCCTCGTGTGTACCAACAGCCCGCGAGCACTTGGTGCTCTGTGCCTCTGGCCACCTCCACCCCCCTTCTCTCTCCGGGGCGCTGAGCATGCAGGAACCGGCTCTGGTTCCCAAGGCCCTGGGATCCTCCCGGCCAGCCCTCGGCTGCCTCTCCCGGACGACGCCCTCCCAGAGACAGATTCTCTGCCCGTGGGAACTTGGGTCCATCCCAGGCACGGGAGGGCAGGGGTCTGCCAAGCTCTCTTGGGCCTGGGACGGAGAGCGGGCACTGCCCCCCAGGTCCCGCGCCAGGGGCTGCCGGCCAGGGTCTAGAGCAGACAGCCGTGCTCCCCACTGAGGGCTGGAAAGAGGAGCCGGGGAAGCCTGCAGGCTGTGAGCAAATACCTCCCCAAAGGATGCTTGGAACCGGGCTGACTCGGGGAGCTCCCTGTGGCGGCTGGACACGTGGCCTGGGGGGCGGGGGAGGGGAGCGGCTGCTGAGAGTGAGGGGAGGACTTCTAGCCGGGCTTGGCGGGTGGCGCGTGCGGAGCCAGGGAGCCGGGACCAGGCTTCCAGGCCTGGGGCCAGGACTCCTGGGGTCAGATCTCCGTCCCTGGGAGGGCCGGCAGGACCCAGCGGACCCAGCCTGTGTGGCCCCGCAGCGCAGCTGCAGACCTCAGCAAGCCTTTGAGTGTGTTGCAAGAAGGTGGCCCTTCAGCAGACACGGCAGGCGCGCTCAGGCTTGGTGGGGGGCACGGGGAGCCGTGCCCCGGTGTCCTAGCATCACTACACAGTAGTCCTGGTCGTCCTCAGAGCTGGCGCTTCCCTTCCCCAAGCCTGGTCCTGGAGGGGCAGCCTCCTTGGTGGGGAAGCCGGATCACGGTGCCCCCACTGAACTTGACCTCGAGTCCCTTCCCCCCCCACCCATGACTCCAGGCCTTGGGGTGGGCTGGGGGTGACCTTTCTCTGACGCCCTGACCCCAGTGTGCTGGGGTCCTGCCTGGGGTCCTGCACCAGGGCTGGACCGTTTAGAAAACCCTGTGAAGACTTAGGCACCACCAGAGGGAAGTGAGCCCCCAGAGTCAGACCGCGGTGGTCACCGTGTGTGACCAAAGGGATGCCCGGCTGCCCCCGCAGATACCCACAGTCTCAGGCTGAGGCTGGCTCCCTCCTGCAGGTGCGTTTTCACCCCACGCCCTGGGGCGCTGCGGAAGCCCCGTCCCACCTGACCCCCAGCTCCCCTCCCCACCCCGGGCAGCGCCAGGCTGAGACAGGGCGGCCCTCCTTCCACGGCATCCCAGGGAAGAGCTCTCTGAGGAGTGTGTCCCCTTTGCAGCCTGAGCGTCCCAGAGACGTGGGGAGATTTCCCTGACCCTTCTGGGCCTCTGTTTCCCCAACTCCAGCTCGAGCCAGGCTGTCCTTGGATGGATGGAGGGGATTACGAGGTCAGGGGCAGGGAAAGATGAGGCAGGGGACGGTGGCCAGCTGCCCAGGTGGGGACAGTGCTGGGCCCCCCTCAGGGAGGCCCCCGCCCCCTGAGCATTCCGTCCTGCCCAGACGGCTCCACAGGGACGGTATCCACCCAGAGATAACGCTGCCTGAGCCCAGGCCAAAATCTTTAATGGGGGGAGGCTGGCAGTGTGACCAGGGACACCTGGGCGGCCACCAGTTGGACGATCCCCTAGCAGGCCCGGTGCCAGCACCCCTTCCTGACAGCCCCACAGGACCCTGGGCTGTGCACTCACCCTGGGGTGAGTGCAGACTTGTCCTGGGATCGGAAACTCAGGGAGCCTCGCGGTGGGCACCTGGGGTGCCTGTTATACCGTGCTCCCTATTTGAGGTAGTAAAAAGTCATGAAGCAAACCCTAAAGAAAAGCAAAGTGCTTTGTCCATTGTGCCGTGAAATTTCTCACTTTGAATCTTCAGCCCCAGACTATTTTATTTATGACAACGTAGGGAAGTATTCTGCCTTCACGTGGGTGTAGACGGGCGCTATGGTTTACAGTTTCATGCAAATAAATGTGTGCCCCAAAGTGGAAACAGCTCAAATGTCCATCCATGGATGAACGCATACAGTAAATGTGGTCTATCCACACAGCGGAATGTTATTTGGCCATAACAAGGCCCAAAGCGCTGGCCCCTGTTACACTGTGGCCGGACCTGGAATGGCATATAGGAATACGTCAGTATTAAACAATGAAGTATTTTGTATTGAAAATTGTAAAATAAAACAAATCATGGTTTCAGAGTCAGTGTGCCTGTAGCCCCAAGCGTGAGATGTCTTCTCTGAGCCTCAGTTTCCTCGCCTGTAAAACGTGGGTAATAATGGCGCCTTCTCACTGGGTGCTCGTGAAGTGACTGGGGCAGTGTGAGCCTGTTAGTGAGAGCTGCCCAGCCCCTCTGCAGCCCCGCCGTGAGTTCTGGGCCCCGCTGGCTTGAGGCAGCAAGAGGGAGCTCTGCTCTGGGACCCCTGGGTCCCCTCCTGCCTCCTTCTTGTACAGCTGCGTGCTGGGTGGTTGTGGGTGGTTGTGCCTCTGGAAGGTCAGTTTTCCTGCCTGTGAAATGGGAATGGAGCCAGCAAGGCTCTCGTCTTCTTCCTCGTGTCACGTCCTCGGGGAGGCCCTCCCTAGCCTCTGTTTTAAAAACAGCAACCAGGGCTTCCCTGGTGGCGCAGTGGTTGCGCGTCCGCCTGCCGATGCAGGGGAACCGGGTTCGCGCCCCGGTCTGGGAGGATCCCACATGCCGCGGAGCGGCTGGGCCCGTGAGCTGTGGCCGCTGGGCCTGCGCATCCGGAGCCTGTGCTCCGCAACGGGAGAGGCCACAGCAGGGGGAGGCCCGCATACCACAAAAAAAAAAAAAAAAAAAAAAAAACCGCAACCAGTCTGTCCTTTTCCTTCTTCCCTGATGGATTTTTTTTTTTTTACCTACCACTTTCGGACATGTTACCTATTTATTTGTTCACTTATTCTTTTTTACTGTCTCTCTTCTCTCTCTGTGTCTGGTTCCATGAGGGTCTAGAACAGTGCCTGGCAGTCTACTTAGTAAATATCTCAGGGTTGTTGAATGAACCCCGTGTACTGTTGGCTAATACAGGAAGCTGGCATATTCCCGCCTCAGGGCCTTTGCACGTGCATCCTTTGCCTAAATATGCACGCAGCTTACTCCATCGTTTTATTTGGTTTTTTGCTTAAATGTTACCTTCTCAGAGGAGCCTGACTCCCTGCTAAATATTCACCCTCCAGCAGGTGCCAGCTCTTCCTGCATTTCTCCTGCTGCCCGAGTCACCGTCGGACACACTGTCTTGTCCAGTGGTCTCTTCCACTAAGCCGTCAGCTCCATGAGAGCGGAGAATCTGACTTGTCGATTGCTGGGTCCCCAGTGCCTGGAGCAGTGACGGGCACAGAGTCAGTGCTCAGGAAGTATGTGTTGAATTAATATTACTTATTTCCTAGGGGGGTGTGTTATACATGTGTGGAAACCCATAGAAAAATGTCTGAACGTCTGTGCAGCAGAGTCGTGGCCGTGGGTCCCTCTGGGCAGTGAGGAGAAGCCGTGATGGTCAATGCTGCGTCTTAAGGAGACATCAGCCTCCTCTGTGGTATGTTAGGGAGTGCTGCCTAAGTGCCAGGCACTGGGGGAGGGGCTAAGAGTCCGTGCTAACTCAGAGGTTCTCAAAGTGTGCTCCGCACAGCCCTGGCCATCCCCACGACTCTCTTAGAAGATCCACAAGGTCAGAACTACCTTCTTCATAATCCTAAGATATTATTTGCCCTTCTCTCTTGCTGATATTTGCACTGATGATGCAGAAGATGGCGGGTCCAGAATGGATCAGGGCCACAGGACAGCCGCAATAGCGGTCTTTGGACTCTTCACCACCGTGCCCTTGCGCTATGTCCTTGCTAAAGCGAGGACATAACTAACTGTATTGCTCTTGAGCACACATTTTTTCCTATTCTGTGTGAAGACATGGGAATTACACAGAAAGCATCCCCAAGTATGATGGTTGTCTCAGGGAAAAGCACGTGTATGACTATTTGAGTTGCTAGCTCAACCACTTGCCTTCTTAAGGAAAGGAAAACTGAAAGAAAAACACGGGTGATTCAGACTTGGGCATCTGACAGACATATTCTTGAAAGTGAAGTGAGCTGTCACTTCAAGGGAAGCAGCTGACAGTAATTGTTGCCAGTGATAAAATTTGAGCTAGAAAATTGGAATATGGGAAAACTTCTATGTGCACTAGAAGTCAAAACTTTAAGGCTTTTCTGATGAGATAGGCAGTGTTATCAACAAATGTGAAGTTTAGGAGCTAGTTAATGAAATATGTAAACATTAGGAAGACCAGGAAACCTGCATTTCTCAAATGACCAATTCAGGTTGTTATTAATACAAAATCTTGTGTAAATAAAAGACCCATTCAAAGTGCAAGGTAGACCAATGGATTTTTGTGTAACCAAGTATGAAAAGTTCATTCATATGTTTTCAGATTCCATGTAGCAACTGAAGTTTACGAAATTACCGTTTGTTGGGCTTCCCTGGTGGCGCAGTGGTTGAGAGTCCGCCTGCCGATGCAGGGGACACGGGTTCGTGCCCCGGTCCGGGAGGATCCCGCGTGCCGCGGGGCGGCTGGGCCCGTGAGCCGTGGCCGCTGAGCCTGCGCGTCCGGAGCCTGTGCTCCGCAACGGGAGGGGCCCCAACAGTGAGAGGCCCGCGTACCGCAGAAAAAAAAGAGGAAAAAAAGAAATTACCATTTGTTGAGTTTTGGTGTGAGAGCAAAGACTATTATTCACAGCAATCTGAAAAGGCTGTTAGAATACTCCTCCCTTTGCTGACTACATTATCTGTGTGAGGTCAGGTATTCCTCACGTCGTCCAACCAGAATCACATGTCGCAGTAAACTGAATGCAGAAGCAGATAACAGAATCCAGCTATCTTCAATTAAGCCAAACATTAAAGAGATTTGCAAAAGTACAAAACAATGCCGCTTTTCTTATTAATTTCTTTTGTCTTGCAAAATGGAGCCCTTTTTCATAAAAATATGTTATTTCTTGTTTTTAAAAAATAAATATTTTAGCAATTTTTCCATTTTAGTTTCTAATACAACAAATATCAGTGTTTATAATCCCATAAACATAAGCTCTTTGAGGTTTTCAGTAATTGTTAAGAGTGTAAAGGAGAGGGTTGCCAGATAAAATGCAAGTATGTCCAATATTTGAGACACACTTATACTAAAAAAATTGCCTGTCATTTATCTGAAATTCAAATTGAACTTGGCATTCTGTATTTTTATTTATGTACTAAACCTGGCAACCCTAGTAAAGGATCCAGAGAGGAAACTATTTGAGGCCCACTGGGTTATACACCTGTAGGTGTGACACCGGGTAAGAATGCAGAGAGGGAGGGAGAGCCTGCTTACTCAGCGTGACCAGGGCCACGGTGACACCAGGGCCCAGACACAGGGCTCCACAGACGCCAGGGCCCGGGGTCCAGGCAGGCTGGGGGATGGGAGACACAGCAAGGAGCAGGGGACACACGGGGACAACGGGGACTCCCACTGTCCTAAGATCTGTTTCGGGAGTTAGAACATCTCTTTGTCCAGGAAGTGGGGCTCAGACTTGTGCAGCTGCTGTGTGGCCATCAGGGGTGGCCGCCTTGGGTGTGACACCAAAGCCCACGTTTGACCTTTCTAGCATTTTCCGCAGCTGCAGCACAAGGGCTGGCCTGCACAGGGCCTGGCGGTGGTAGATGCTAGGCAGGAAACCTCCTTCCTCCCTGGGCTCGGGGAAGGCTGAGATGGGGGGGGCCAGGGACAACGGCAGCAGAACAAAGGCCTCTTGTGTGTATGGGAGGGATTCTGGCCGCCCCCGGCTGCACTCGGGATTAGGGCCATCAGTCTGGCAGAGCAGGCACGGGTTGATCCGGGCTGCCTGCTGGGCGCGGCACCCCTGCTGGTATGGGGCTTGGCTGCTGGGTCACGTCTCTGCGGCGGTGGGCTCGCGGCCATCTGGGCTGGGAAAACGAGAGCCAGAGAGAGAGAGCCTGACAAGTATCTTTCTGGGGTAACAGGGCAGAGCCGGAAATGTCTGCATCCTCAGAGATTCCCCCCCGGGCCAGCCCTGCCACTACTCAGATCAGAGGCCTGGTGGTCGCTCCAGGTGGGACACAGTCAGGGCCAGGACCCTGTTGATCTGATGCCCACCGGGTGGGCCCAGCAAACAAGACAAAGGCTCCAGCCACAGGGCCCGCGTGGTGGCCCCAGGGCAAGGCCTGGGGAGCAGGACCCTCTCTCACAGCTGGTGACTGCCCGCGGCCGTGTGGACCGGGGGGAACAGCCCCCCATGCCCCTGACAGCGAACATGGGGGCCTCGCCTGTACGTGATTTGAATCAATAATAAAGGCAGCCTGCTTTGTATCATCACCATGCGCCAAAACGTCTAAAAAGAGGCCAAGGATAAAATACTTCACTGTGCTCACCCATCGCTGGGGATGTTGTTTTAATAACACGGATGCGTGCTTCAGATGTGCGAATTTTGATGACGTATCTTTTCATAAGCATTATGTTGTATGTGGAATTTAATTGAAGTCCCCGTGATCCAGTCGCCCTGGCACCTGTGGATTCAGCTCTAGGCATGTGTTTGGGGGGTAAGTTGGTGACGGTTCAGAGTACTCAGGCCACTTACGGTGCAGTTGGTGGCTCTACTGCCTGTGGTGCCACCTACTCTTGTGTTTAGGCGGTGATTGGAAATAATCGGTGACTGGCCGGCTGTTCCATATTCTCTACCTCCGGCAGATCCCAGTGATTATAAAGATGGAAAAGCAGAACTTGAGCTACTTTTGTTCTTTCTGTGGGACCACCTGGAGCTTTTACTTGGGTTTAAAATCTAAAAACAGTGGGGAAAAAAATGCAAACTCTGAGAGAAATGCTTTCACTTGGTGGGTGCATGTTTTTGTCCAGGCATAGAATATTTCCGTTTCATGATTAAAAGTGGGGTCTAGAACAGATATCTGCACATCCACGTTTATAGCAGTAGTCTTCACAATAGCCAAAGGTGGACTGGCTTGGACACCCCAGGGGTGATTCATTTATTCATATGAATGGATAAACGAAATGTGGTCTGTGCATATAATGGAAGATTATTTGGGCATAAAAGGAAGAAATTCTGACACCTGCTGTAACATGGATGAACCTTGAGGACATTATGCTCAGTGAAATAAGCCAGTCACAAAACGACAAATAGTGTATGATTCCACTTATATGAGGCCCCTAGAGCAGTCAAATCCATGGAGACAGAAAGCAGGATGGTGGGTGCGGGGGCCGGGGAGGGGGGAGGGGGAGTTAGTGTTTAATGGGGACAGAGTTTCAGTTTGGGAAGATGAGGAAGTTCTGGAGATGGATGGGGGTGATGGCTGCACAACAGTGCGAATGTACTTAATGCCACTGAACTGTGCTCTTAACAATAGTTTAGATGGTAAATTTTATGTTATGCGTATTTGACTACAGTTATGTGTTATGTATAAATGCTGACAATTTAAAGACAGTGGCCGTGATGTTCACGTGGGGAGGGGAAAGGCAGGCCAGGGAGGCTGGCACGGTGGCGCCGGGGCCAGGGCTGCCTGTTCCCAAAGCCCCAGGGCAGCTAGCTCTGCCCCAAGGCAAGGGCTCTGCACGGCCCACGGGGTATTTAGTCCACCAGGTGGGGAGCCAGTGCTGTTGTAGGACATCCGCACAGCGATGGGCCTGGCCGGGGAGGTGCTGAGGGACGCTGTTGTCTGGAAGAGCAGTCGGTGTTGAGGTGAGCCTGGACACTAGGCATGGGCTCCTCGAGCCCTGCCTTCAATCTTCTGCAGAAGTGGAATTGATATATTTACACACTTTATCAGGTTACTCGCCACCCCAGTGTGTGCGGAGACGTTGACTTCATTGAGCACTTTTTCCTGGGTCCATTGAGACGATGGAATGGCCTTTCGCGTCTCTGGTGACCCGGCCCACCTGGGCCGCGCTTGCACGTGATGCCTTCCTTCCCTCTGCAGAGGCGGCTGGATTTGGTTTGTTCATCTTTGTTCAGGAGTTTTGCATCTGTGTCTCTGGATGAGACCGGCCTGTGCTTGTCCTTCCTTGTACTTGGGGGAGTCTTCTATTTCTCAGCTCCCCCTCTGCCCTGCTATGCTCTCACCAGCTCAGCCATCTAAGCTGGACGGGGCCCCAAGACCGAGGGCCAGGTCGTCATTGCGGGTGCAGCTTCCTGGGTCTGCGTAGACCTGAGCCCATCTGTACGGCCTGGGGGGTTCGGGGGACGGGTGGGGGGGAGCTCCTGATGTGTGAGGCTGGTGGCCGCTGGCAAAGTCATCAAGCGGGCGGAGACCCCCTTAGTCTGCGTGGCAGGTGGGGGCCTGACTTGGTGGATGGGGGGCTCCTGCAGCTGGGCCGCAGCCTGCTGCCCCGTGAAGCCCGTCTTTTCCTTCACAAGGCCCAGCTTCCTAATTCACTGCCACCGGTTCACTGAGCAGCCTGCACTCCTGGAGGGACAAAGCAGAAGGTTCTTTTCCTTCCATCCGTGCTGCCCCCCAGCTCTGCTGGCCGGCTGTTCCGTATTCTCTACCTCCGGCAGATCCCAGAGGGCTCAGCTAGGGAAGGTCGGGTTCCGGCCACTGCAAATCTCCTCCCCCTTTTCCCCTCCCGGGTTGGATGTGGTCTGTGGCCCGGAACATGGTGGGAGGGCGCGGCCGGCCTTCCCCTGCTCCCTGCCCCGCTCTGCATCCAGCCTGCGGAGGTGGGGGGCTGCAGGGAGGGGGCCGGCGTCCCAGTCTGCTGTCCCCTCTCTGCTGGTCTCTGTAGCCTCCTGGGCTGCACCGAGCGGCTGTCAGTGTCCCCCGTGTGGCCTCCATCCCCACCGTCACATTCACGGCACACGTGATTCTTCCAAAAGGGGTTAGGGAGAGGCCCGCTCTGCGGAGAGCCCTGACCCGGGGCACCTGGGCCCAGCTGGACTCTTTCCCATGTGCTCGGCTCCTGCCCCAGCAGGGCCCCCCCGCCCATGGCCAGGCGTCCCTCTAGGGTGGCAAACAGACAAGACAGCCCACGCCAGGCCCCTTTATTGTGGTGACCGTCGGGCACCGGCGGACAGTCCCTGCAGCCGCTCTCTGCCCTGCCCGCTCTCTCCTGCCCTCCTCTCCCCTGCACACGGAGGCGCAGGATACAGAGCCGCCGGGCCCCTGCGGGACGTGACATCCAAACTGAGAGTGAGGGGCCTGTGTCCTTGCAGATCCACCTGGTGTCCCGGAGATTTGGCTTCTGGGGGAGGGGAAGTTCGGCTTATGTCCTGTAAGAACAGTGCACAGCCCTGAGGGTCGTTGAATGTCCCCCCAGCGCCCCACGTCCTCCTGGTCGGCTACAGACTCAGAGGGGTGGGTGGGGCGTGAGGGGTTCCTGGGGGGATGGCCGGAGCTGCAGGCTTCTGACTCTCTTTAGAACGTGGGCTTTGGGACTTCCCTGGGGGTCCAGTGGTTAGGACTCAGCGCTCTCACTGCCGAGGGCCTGGGTGCGATCCCCGGTCGGGGAACGAAGATCCCACGAGCCGTGTGGTGCAACGACCCCCCTCCCCCAAAAAAGAAAATATGTCAGAAAACCATAATCTGAAACTCTCAGAGAATGTGGGCTTCGGGGGGCTTCTCTGTCCGTAGCTCTGGGTCCTGGCCACTGGTTCCTGGAAAGGCAAAAGTCTCCCTCAGCGCCCTGGGCTCCTGACAGGCTCCGATCAGGCGGTGGTGACTCAGAGGCAACGCCACGGGGTGTCCGGATCCGATCTGAGGCTGCCTCCCCTCCTCTAGACCCCCAGACAGGGATCATCACTCCATCACTCCCTCTTGCCCTGACATCTAAGGACACAAGGAACAGGATTCGGGCGCAAGTAGGGACCCCAGAAAGCACGGTGAGGGTGGACGCAAGAGAGGGAGGGAAGTCACCAGCAGGGGGCGTGTCCATTAGCGAGTCACCACCGGGGCAACTGGGGCCCAAGCCAGCTGGGGACCCTGAAGGGCCTGCGCAGTACACCCCTCAGAACCGCCCTGGCGGGGGCCGAGGAAACCAGGTGTTCGCCCAGCCATCCTGCCCCTCGCCGGCCGAGGTTAACCCCGTGGCGCTCGGGTGGCCCTGCACGCGTGGGCCACGTGCAGCCCTGCGACCAGGAGCCACGCGTGAGCAGGGCTGACCACGGGGGCTGAGGGGCGGCGGGCGGGGCACGGACGTTGTCTGCCACTGGACCACTCTGATACCCCCTGGAGGCCTAATCCAAACGCCCATAAACAGACCTGGGGGGACGTCGCAGCTCACTGCAGTCCTGTCTCTGGGTAACTTCTCATGCCCCCGGCACAGGTGTGTGCGTGCTGGATTTTCACAGATCACACAGACTCGTGCGGCTGGCCCCCAGATCAAGAGCCAGAAGCTGAGCAGACCCCCGCAGGTCCCCTCTGCGCCCCCTCCCAGTGCCAACCGCCCCGAGGGCACCCGCTCGCGGCTGACTTCTTGGGCCGAGTCAGTGAGCCACGGCCGAGTGGTCGTGCGTGACCGGGAGTTGCTGGCTTTCACCGCGATGCCGTCTGCGGGCGTGTGGGCACCCCCTGCCTCGCTCGTCCACCCCCTCTGTGGTGGGCATTCGAGCGGCTTCCGGTCTGCGGAGCTGCAGGCAGCGCCGCCACCGATCTTCTCGTCGGGCCGCTGGAGGACACGCCCGCTCGCCTCCTCTGGAGGAGGGTTCCCGGGCTACCCAAGCTCACGTGTGCGGCTTTAGCCAACTCTACCAAACGGTTTTCTGAGATGATCGTACTGTGTGAAGCTGCCACCCGCGGCGGACAAGAATTCCGGTTGCTGTTCCTGCCCTGCCCGCGCCGGAGACTTCCATCCTCTTCCTTCTGCAAACCTAGTGGGCGCGGGGCCCGTTCGCACACACCATGTCCTTCTGGTCCCCCACGAGCCTCGACCACACTTCACGGACGACAGGACAGAGGCCCAGAGAGGGAGCCCCTCGCCCCATGTCACACAGCGCGCGGGAGGCGGGATGGGACTCGAGCCAGGCTCTCTGCGGGAGGCCTTCTGCTGGCAGGCGGCGGGTGGAGGGGACGCGGGCGGGTGCTCCGCAGACTTCCTGACACCAAGTGGCGAGTGGGACGGCGACGCGCTCCTCGCCTTGAAGCTGCGCGGCAGGCCGGGTGATGACAGCCGCCCCTGCCTGTCCTCCGATCTGCCGAGGGGAGGCTGTGCTGCACCCCGTCTTCTCGGGGCAGGGTCGGGGGAGGTTGGGTGGAGGACGCCCCTGCCCTGGCTGCTGAGGGCACTGGAGGGCACCATGCTGTGACCCCGGGCAGGGAGCCTCTGGGCAGTGCAGCGACGCTCGGTCCAGCCTCCGCCCCTCCTGGCAGGGTCTGAGGGCCCGTGGCCGTGACCTCCAAGCCTCCCAAATTCCTCATCTGTTAAACGGGACCCGTGGCGACGCCTGCCTGGAGGGCTGGTGTGAGCCCCGCACGAGCCAAGGGAGGAACACGCTTTGACTGGCGCTCTCGGGCGCACGAGACTCAGATGGCGGGGCCTGGAGGCTGAGAGGGACGCTGGGACGCTGCCTGCCCGCCACCCCCCTCTCCCACATGTTGGCATGTGGCTTTGTTCAGCTGCAGCCAAGCTGTTGAAAGAGTCCAGAACACGGCCCCTTTGTTCGGTCCCACATCTGCCCACTCCCTTGGCCTGAAATGGTGGGTCAGACCTCAAGCTGGCCACCCAGGGCCTAATCTCTGACGGGAAGAAGGCCAGGGCTCCCCTCTGTGACACGGGGAAACGGAGAGGGCTTAGTCCGGCAGGACTAGAACCCAGCTCCCGGACTCCCAGTCCAGTGCTCCCCCCTCCTCCACCCTAACGTCGGTTCCTAGTGGTCCCCGGGTCCCTCCCGGGGTCTGTGTCGGGGCCGCCACTTTTCTTAAACAAGCCCATGCTGCCCCTGTCCATCCCTGTCTTCCACAGAGAGCTCTGTTGATCTGGCTCTGCGCAGCCGCATTCCCACTGATGAGGAACTTAAGCGTGAGCGAGACAGTCATGCTCTTGACCGTCCGGGAGTTTGCTGGCCAGTGGCAAAGGCTGATGAGGCCGCGGACAGTTATGGCACAGGAGCAGTGCCCGGAGACAGCGCACACAGGCACCGTGGCCCCACAGTCTGGGTTGGGGTGGGGAGAAGCCAGGAGGGCTCCCTGGAGGAAGTGATGTTTCAGCTGAGACCTGAAGGCTGAGAAAGAAGCAGGCAGGCAAGGATGTGGGGCCAGTGGGGAGAGGCAGGCTGTTTCTGGCAGGTGCCACAGCACGAGCAGGAGCTGGGAGGTTGCAGAGAGCAGGGTGTGGGCACCCAAGTGGAAGAAGCCCCGTAGGCGTGGAGGGGAAGGGACACCATGAGAGGAGAGCCAGAAACACTCTGCTCCTATTGAGGGCAGACGCAGGTCAGAGCCCAACCACTGTAGGGCCTTGCCGGCCTGGCCTCCGGGCGTGGGCTTTGCTCCGTGGCCCCTGGGAAGCCACAGAAGGGCTTCAAGGCAGGGAGTCACATGGCCAGACTGTGCTTTAGAAATCAGTGATTGCCAAGAAGAAAACGATATCTTCGGGGGCAAAAGACATGAGCAGAAATTCCACTGAAGAGGAAATGCAGATGGCTGGCCAACGCACGTCAAGGTGCTCGTCCTCCTTAGTAACGAGGGACGTGTAAATTAAAAGCACACTGCGATACCGTTTCACACCTACTGCACGGGCTAACATGAACAGGGTTGGAGCGGAGGTACGGCGTTGGCAGCAGCTGGCGGGAGCGCATGTTGGTACAAACACTTGGAAACAGCTGTTGGGCTGGAGCTGGTGAACTTGAAAACGTGCACACCCGTGAGCCAGCGCTGCCTCTCCTGGACCCTGGCCCTAGAGGACTAGTACAAATGTCACGGGAAGACGGGTGTGAGGGCGGTCAGATTAGCATCACTTGTAATAGGGAAAATCAGACACAGCAGCCTACACATCGACAGACAGGAGATTCACCCCGTGTGTTAGGGGCAGTGGAACATTACACAGCACTGAAAGGAAATGCAGACCAGCTGCAGACTGACATGGGTGCACTCATCGACGCACATAGGAACATTTACACGGTGTTTGTTTAGGTCAAGTTCAAATACAGCCCAAACGACATAACAGTTTAGGGATGTACCCAGAGGTAGTCACCCTTTTAAGGAAAACCGGGGAGATGCTGCAACTGGGGAGGAGCCTGGGAGAGGACTTCTGGATCTGGAAGGCCCTGTCTTTCACAATCTCCCCTTCTGGCATTTTCACAAAATGGGAATCAGCCACTGGGCTCATGTCACATTCTCTCCTGCTGGCTTAACATTTTTGCAATGGGTGTAACCCGCTTGTTTTATTATTAGTCACCAGCCACAGGCGACAGCATTCCTATCAGGCCCACGTCGCTTCCACGGTGGTGTGGTGCCGTGGCCTCTGGTACCCAGCCCAGCAGGAGTCAATGGCTGTGTGAGATCCGGGAATCTCTGGGCTCTCATTGGCTGGACTGGCTCAGGGCTTCCTCGGCTGAGAGCCAATCACTGATGAGCTTGGTGAAGTCCCCTTATGTCTGCTGGGGCTTTTACAGAGAACATGCTTTAAGAATGTGGGCTATTATCTGACAGTATCGGAGTTGAATGTAGAAAAAATCAACTTCAAATCCAAGAATGCAAATTTACCCACCCTGTCGGGGTCATTCATGGATTCCTCTCCAGCATCTGGCAACGGACTCCAGTTTCCAATTAGAGGTTCACCCCCGCAGCCAGGCTTTTGGGAGAGCATATGACCTGGGCTGAGCCAATCAGCACAGCCCATTCCTCTGGCTGCAGTGATTGGTCCAGGCCTGAGCATCTGACTTAAACCCCTCCAACTGGAGAGAACCTTACGACCAGTGGATTATTGCTTCATTTTGTCTGGACTTGAAGGGTTGTGGGCCAGATCTGCTGGGAATTTTGGTCACCAGGAGAGGTGCTTTTGGTGGAAAATGGAGGAGAGGGGAGGAGAGCTGAGAGACAAGGGGGGAGAAACTTGTTCCTGGAGACATTTGAGCACCTGGATCCAGCTATGCTTGAAGTCCTCCCTTTTTTGGCTTAAGCCTCTCTGAGTCAAGTGTTCTGTGACTTGCAGCAGGAAGTCCAGACCGGCACCCCTCCCCAGCTCATCAGTGACACCTCCCGAGCCAGAAACCCAGGAGTCACCCCTGCCCCTCCCTCTCCCCGGCTCCCAGCATCACACCAGCCTGTGTGGTCTCTCTCCTCAGCATCTCTCCACTCCTACCACGTCCTCATGTCACCACCCTCATCTGAACTCCATCATCTCCCACCTGGACTCTAGTACCAGCCTCCTCAGCACTTCCCACTAAAATCCTCCAGCAGCTCCTCGCAGCTCTCGGAATAAACACCGAATGCTTCCGGGAGCCCACCGGGCCTCGTCAAATCCTGTCCTTCCACAGCCCTTCCTTCAAAGGGGTCCTCAGCTTTGTGTGCTCAGCCTGCAGCCCGGGGGCACTGCGGTCCGTGTGTATGGGCAGTTCAATAGTCACCCCAAATAACGACTTCCAGCCTGGGTCACATCGCCTGAGGTCTAAAGGTTGGAACGTGGAAGGGGAAACTTCTCTCTAGGGTGCACAGAGAGCCCCGGGGGGCCTGAGCTCAGCCTCTGGCCCAACCTTGGGAGAGGGACAGGCCGAGGTGGCCACAGGGTGCTGCTGGGCTTGGTCGGTGTGGAAAATAGTCGCCTTGGGGCTCTGGCTGAGGAGGAGCAGGGAGGTCTGCAGTTACCAGAGGGCAGAGCCAGAACCCAAGAAGGAGTCGCCTCTCTGTGCGAGGAGGACTTTTCTCTCCACACCTAATAGCCCAGTTTCTGGTTCCTTCTTCCAGGTTCGGCTGGGGCAGGAGGATCCAGGCTCCTCCACTCAGGGAAGGGTGTTCTGGGCCCTGTCCCCTGGCATCGCTATGGCCAAGTGGGGCCCAGGGGTCTCAGAGCTGGATCAGGAAACACAGAGCCTGCTGGGCCATGGCTCTGGACTGGGAGGCCTAGACTGAAGGGCTTGGTACTCTGGGGTGGGAGCGGGCACAGACCTCACACAAGCTGCCTGGTGGGACAGAGAGGGCCTGGATTTGGACCCAAGCCCAGCTCTGAGTCTCAGCGGTGTGGTGGAGAGGGATGCCAGAGACATGGTCGTCCCAGAGCTTCAGAAAGTGTATGACACCATGACTATTTTAGTTACTGCCTTTACCATTACTCCAAAAAGCTTCAGCCAGGACGAGGGGGCCCTCAGCCACTTTTCTGCTGGGGGGATACTGGGTCTTGCTGGAGTGATCCTGCATTTGTAGCCACTGTGCTCCGTTGCTGGCCGGGGGGCAGCCCACATGGAGCGGGTGGGCGGTCACCCGCTCTGCTTGGAGCAGGAGATCTGAGTGATGCGTACCCACGGCCGCCGCGAGCATCATTACCCTAAACTCCTTGGCACCCAAGGACTGGTTGGGTGGGGCCCTGTCAGGTAACTGGAGGTCATCTGGAGCCTCAGAGGCCAAGGTTCATTATTTAGAGATGTGTTTCCCCTCCCCACATTCCTAGAAGGGGAGGCTTCCAGGAATTACCGGAAATTCCTGTCCCTCAACAAGGCATTGTGCTAAGGGTCCAGCCACCAGCTCTGTGGACCCGGGTAGCCAGAGGACTTGGGGTTAGATTAAAGGGTAACAATGAATGAAGGATGGATGAATGAATGAACAAAAAAAGAGCTGGAAGAAAACATAGGTAGCTTACTACACCTATCTTAGAATGGAGAAAGCCTTTCTAAGCACAAAGGAAAATGCTGGAAAGTTCTTCTACATCAAACTTTACAAGTTCTACATGTAAAAAAAAAAAATACAGAAACAAAGTTAAAACAGAGGTGTCTGCTGTACGTACTTGGCAGACAAAGGGCCAGCACTACTACTATACAGAGAAGTCTTAAAAATTATTAAGATGAACGCCTCAAGAATGAAAGTGAATGAAGGACATGTACATGGAGTTCTCAGAAGACACACAAATGGCTGGTAAACATTTACAAAGGCAATCAGCGTCAAACAACGGGACAACATCGTCCCCTGGCAGACACATCACAAGCACTTACAAATGTACATGCCCTTTGCCCTCGCAACTTCTGTGAGGTGGACAAATGTCCCAAAATACAGATTCAAGAATAGTCTTCAAATCATTTTTCATGATAAAAAAATTGGACATGATCAGTGGAGGATCAGATCAACTGTGGTTATAGCAGATAGTGGAATACTGGGCAGCTCTTGACAGTGATTGTGTAGATACATGTTTTGTTGTAGAAAATGGCCACAATATGTCACATAAAAATGTAGCAGAAAAAGTGTTCGTTAGAATTTGATCGTGGGTATACATATATACATTCATGCATGCAACTCCTTATATGTATAAAACAAAAGGGGTTGGAAGAGGTTCTCTTGTGAAGGTGGATTTGCTGGTGTTGAATGTTTTATTATGTGTGTTTCCTAACTTGTTTATTAAAAATCAGAGTCGGCCTCTCCCGTTTCACAGATGGGAAAACTGAGGCTTGAAGTGAGCAAGAAGCCTGCTGGGACCAGGCCTCCCGTCTCTGGGCCGCTCCAGTGGGGAAACGGCTCTGAGACCCTTCAGCCTAGTTTTCCAGCCCCCTAGGGAGGTCCCAGCCCCTGAACGGAGTGCCCCTGGCCTCCTTGCTCTCCCCCCTGCCAGGAGAGCTGGCCTGATCGCAAGGCTGGGCCAAGTCTTGTCTAGGGTGGCCAGAACTTTTCAGAAGTGCCAGAAATTTCATCACACCAGGCGGAGGGATGGGCGGGCGTGAGTCACGAATGAGCTAGGCCACAGGAGGTAGGGGCTGACCCTTCCCAGATGGGAGGCGTTAGGCTGGGCAGCTTTCCTGGAATAAGCAGACAGCTTGGGAAAGTGTGAGTGAGAGAAAAATTGCAATGGCTTCCCCCACCTCCTCGCTCTGCATACCCCACTCCATGTGCATCAGCCCTTCCAGCCACTCTGTCAAGGGGGCGCCCGGTCCCTGTTCATACCCTGGGGATGGGGAACCCACTGCCTGACTGCAAGGTGCTTCCCTCCTGCCTCGGGAAGGGCAGGGAGAGCGGGTGAACTCGAGTCAGACTGCTCTGAGCTGGGGCCCGAGCTACGCCACCGAGCCTTAGTTTCTCTGTCTGTGAGATGGGGGTAATAATACCTAGTCCCTCTAGGATTGTTTTGAGGATCGAATGAGTTCATCAGTGTAGGGTGCCTATTAAAGTGTATGATGAAGAGACACGAGTTTATTTTTCATTTATTTAAGGTAAAGCATCCTTGGGCATCATAAAAAACTGATCCCTGACGGCTCAGGGATCCAAAGGGCTCCTGATGGCTAACGAACCCAGTGTCAACAACGGGCCTGGGAAACGCCAGCAGGTAATGTCGCCACAGTGAAACTCAGGCTATTAGCCAAGGCTCTTGGGTGCAAGTAATAAAAGCCACATTTAGATTGGCTGAAGCCCCAAAGGGAATTCAGTGGCCCCTGGAACTGAAAGGGGTGGGCTGGCTTCAGGCCTTACAGACTCACAGCTTACTGCATTTGAGAGCTCATTGCTCTTTTAGGTGAAGGTCCGGGCCAGGTACAGTGGCTCCAGGGTGCTCAGGGATGCCTTCCACCCAAGTGTGACTTCCACCTGGTAGTCGAGGCGGTGCTGCAGCTCCGTGCCCACCCCAGGCCGTCGCTTCAGCCAGCAGGAAGGAGGAAGGGGGGGAGGGGCCACACCACTTTTGCTCCCATTCAATGGCCTCAAATTTTCACATTCCTACCTGGATGCTGGAGAGGCTGGGAATGTAGTCTTTAGCCAGGCAGCCGTGGGTCTGTGGCAAGTCTCTATAGTTCTGTTTCTTACGTCAAGAGTGGGGGATGGCTGGTCATGTCTGCCCCGGGCGGCCCAGCATCCACAGGGGACGGGAAGGCCAGGAGGTGGGGAAGCTTTCAGTGCACGATCAGCTTTTCATTGGCTTGAAGAGTAGGAGGCCGGGGCTACGGACAGGAGCGTGCGTGGAGTGGGCAAAGAGGCTGGAGAGGTGGGTGGCATCCAGACCAGAGAGGACCTGAATTGTGTTCCCAGGACTGCCTGTGTGCCCACAGATGTGAGCTCCATTCACGCCACCCGCCAGCCGCTGCCCTCGGCCACCCCTTGGGCCTGGGGTGTGTCTACCGCGGCCCACACCTAGGGGCAGGGCCAGCACAGACCCTGGGACTCAGGGCCGTCTGAGCAGGGGATGCCAGGGCCTGGCATGAGGCATCGTGGGCTCCAGGTGGGAGGGACACAGTTGGAAGGGGGGTAGAGAGAGGCTGTGCTTTCCCCACTTGGCAGCATCTCCAGGCAACTGGGGCTTAAAAAATACCAATGCCCAGCTGCATCCTCCGGAGACTCAGCTTGACCCGTTCTGGAGTCGGGTGTACACGCTCCCGGGTGATTCTAGGGGACGGACGTGTCCTACAGCTGAGGTCTGGCTGGCGCTGCCCTGGGGCTTGTTGGGCAGAAGTCTGACAGGCAGTGCCACCCCTGGGTGAGGAGGGCCTCCGTGTGAAAATCACTGCCCATCCGCTCTATCTATCTATCCCATAGTCACGGAATATTCTCGAGTCTGGCTGGGCCCAGACACTCACTTTCCGTGCCGCCCGGTACTGGTGGCTGCGTCGGATGCTGAATGTGAGGCCAGAGCGACGATGGAGCCGGCCCGGTGCAGAGCTCACCCCTGGACAAAGGGGGGCCCCTTGGCCCCCAGAAGCAGCAGCAGGCCAAGTCCTGGCAGACAGGTCAGGCCCACCATCCAAGGAGCTAGCTGCCCCCGTGCTGCCGGCACCCAGGTGTGCAGGGAGACGGGGTCACCAGGCTGGCTCACGTTGGTCTAGGTCGTGTGCCATTAGGAACAACAGACGTTTAACTGAGGGCTCATCACCTGCCAGACCTGCTCTAAGCATCTCCAAAACAATCATAGGAGACAGGAAATATTTTACAGACGAGGCCACTGGGGGCAGAGGGCTAAAGCCACCGTGAACATCACATAGGGGCACGTGGCTTTAAACCAACCGAGTGGCTACAGAGCCCACGCGTCTAAACCCTACGCTGCTGTCGTGTAGATTATTATTATTGTCACTCTCATTTCTCAGATGCCAGAAGAGGTACAGTGACCTCCTCCTGGCTACCCAGCGAGGATGCAGACCCAGGAAGCCCGGCGGGCCTCCTCCGCTCCCCCCGGGCTGGCCGGGGGTGCAGGTGGGCCCCGCACCCGCCAGCCCTGGCGCCTCGAGGCCCGGGAGTCTGCAGAGATGTCACCGAGGTGACTCGGCTGCCCACTCTGAGCATTCCGTCTTGGCCTTATCGGCCCGGAACTCCCTCCAACCGTGTCTTGGCCGGGCCCTGGGCCCCAGATTCCTGGGGGGTGATGTGTACTCCATCTGCGATAACAGCCCTGGCAGGGCTCCGAGAGGGCGGCTGCCTTAGTGCATCTCCAGCTCAGATAGCAGGGAAATATCTCCACTTTCTCTCCTGGAAAGCTGGCCGGGCCTTGGGGGCGGGCTGGTGAGGCCAAATCTCGGCTCGGACACCTGGGGCAGGAAGGGAGCGCACTGGAGGGCAGAGAGTTGCCCAGGCTCACGTGAGGCAAGGCCTGGTGCCTTCCGCAAGTAATGACAGAAGGAAGGATCCAATCTACCACTCACTCAATCTTCAGACGCTTACTGAGCTCGCCCCGGGGCCAAGCCCTGTTCAAAGGACTCTTGGATTTCAGTTCGCTTAATCTTCCCAACAATCCCACCAGATTGGCCCTGATGTCATTCAGCTCACTTTACAGTTGAAAATCAAGACCCAGGGAAGTCAAGCAACTTGCCCAAGGTCACACAGCTGGTGGGCGGCAGTGGAGTTTTTACCAGGCCATCTCACCTACACTCACTTATAAATGAATTTCAAAAAGGCCGCTAGTGACAAGTACTCTGAGGGGTAGAGAGGGGAGAGAGTGACCGAGGGAGGGGCAGTTGCTATCTCTGCTGGGGTCTCAGGGAGGGCTCTCTGGGGTGGTGACATTGCACCTGTATCTAATCAAGGATGAGCCAGCCATGGGGATCTGGGGGAAGGGCATTGCAGGCAGAGAGAACAGCATGTGCAGAGGCCCCGAGGGAGAACAAGCTCCAGTGGGGAGAAGGGCCCGGAGGGGAAGGGCCTGGCACGGTTACACAGAAAGCCGGGGTAGCCTGGCCCCAGGCTCTCAGTGCAGGCTTTGCTCCTCCGTCTCACCGTCTGAGCCCCTGGGCACTTTCTGGCTTTACTGCCTCCCAGCTGTGTGACCCCAGGCAGGTGGCTTCCCCTCTCTTTGCTTTTGCTCTTCGCTGCCTCACCCCAGTCCCGGGCTCCGGAGGCCCCCGGCATGGGGGTGGGGTACACTCTGGGCCCACGGCTGCTGCTCTGATGTGAGGTGGCAGCCGCTGGGCCATGTGTCTCCTGGCAGGGATGGAAGGGGCTCCCAGAGGTCCTGGGCGACGCCTCAGGTCCTGGAGAATGTGGCCCCAGGACTGCGAGAGACACAGAGACTAAGGACAGAGTCGGAGGGGAATGCAGAGACCAAGGACAGAGTAAGACAGAGAGACAGACTGCTGTGAAAACTGAGATGGAGACCCAGAGGGAGACACAGAGCTGGAGGGACAGGGTGGGTGAAGAGTGAGACGCTCCAGAGAGTCAGGGAGACATGGGCCATCTGAAGGGGACACCGGGAACTACAGAGAGACGTCGATTCACAGCAGCAAAGAGAGATCAAGACGGAGTGGCTACGAGGTAACAAGAGAAAAAGTTGTGAATGCTCTAAATGCCCCTGAATTGCACACTTTCAACGGTGAATTCCACACTATGTGAATTTTACTACGTTAAGAAGAGAGAGACAGAAGGTGGCGAAGAGAGAGACAGAGATGGAAGGACAGAGTTCTGGGATCCCCACTCTCTTTGGGACCCTAAGACGGTGGTGGAGAAAAGACCAGGGTGTGGGTCCCTGTGCCAGAGTCCAGGCCTGCAGGGCCCAGTGCGTTTGGGGCCAGTCCCCCTTTCACCGGGTCTGCTCTGGTGCCAAATGTTTGCCCTGGTCTGGCAGTGCCTGATTTTGCTTGCGTGGGTTTTGGGATGGGGTTTTGAGCCCTTGGCCTGCAGAAAGCATCTGGGAGGTAGCCTGTTCCCTGTAGGTCCTCTTACCAGGCACAGACTCCAAGGCTGACAAACCCGGTGAGTGGGGACCCGACGATGACCCATCCTGCCTAAGCTCTGGGGGTGAGAGTTACGGTACTTAACGTGTTTTTTTTTTGTTTTTTTTTTTTTTTTTTTTTTTTTTGCTGTACACGGTCCTCTCACTGTTGTGGCCTCTCCCGTTGCGGAGCACAGGCTCTGGGCGCGCAGGCTAAGCGGCCATGGCTCACGGGCCCAGCCGCCCAGCGGCATGTGGGATCCTCCCGGACCGGGGCACGAACCCGTGTCCCCTGCATCGGC